>NW_016160851.1:0-9485 GCF_001687245.7 Rhagoletis zephyria | reverse complement strand
AACTCAGCTCGACGTTCTGATCATATAAGTATACATTTTAATGGGTCTATCTCTTTTTGTTCTGGTACTTACAAACATCGGACCAAAGTTATAATACCATTTCATGCTCATGAAAGGTATAAAAAATTAAATTAATACGTAGAGCTTGGAGGTGATAAACCTACTAGAAACCGCCTTTCAAACCCCTATTTAAGGTGAATTCTGGCGCAGGTCAATTACGCTCTTCTTCTTGAAAAGCTGTAGGCTATTTGCCAATTGAAATAAAAAAGTTGAGTGCAGGGTCTTTACAAAATTACACCTGTTTTATCTTCCTTTCTTGACCTGCTTACGTATCAATGTACATTCCAGGAATCTAAAAGATGGAGTCGACTGATGACTATACGTTATATCCTACCTATTAACTTTGAGCTCAGACCTCATCTTCGATGAAACAGTCTTCTAAAAGCATATATGGCTCGTATGGGTTTTGTCTGAGTTTCAACTCAGCCTCTTCTTATCAAGGGTAATGGTTATATCAAGATGTTTCAGCTCATCAGAGTATTCAAGTAATGCTTCTCCATATCGTGATTAACTTCAGTAAAAACAAGTAAAGAAGTTTAAGTTCGGGCAAAGCCGGAAATTAAATGCCCGCGGCACGTATTTAATATAGTTTTTTTCACCTTTCCGTAAACTACTGTTACATGGTAGGCAGTTTTACGCTATTTTAAACATTTTCGATATATGTGACCTGGTCTACGAAAAGGGAGCTTACGTGCGAAAAAAGTTTTCTGTGAAAAAGCTGTTAAAAGTGAAAATCATCTCATCTTCCATCCGAATCAACCAAAAAGTGAAAATTTATTGTTTCGACACCTAAGCCCCCTTTCCGTAGACCAGGTCACATATATTCAGTAAGACTTAATAATCTTATGTATTTTTAAGAGATTGCTGTGAGTATTAACTCTGAGTAAATTAGCGTCTTTAAATTTCGAAACATCGAAGTTTCCGTATTTCTGAAATTCACAGTTAACCGACTTCAAAAAAAGGAGGAAAGAAATCAATTCCTCGAATTAATTTTAAGTTTTAGGTATGTATTTCAGTTTGTTTCTTACAATTACTTGTTTTAGTAATTTGCTCTGTTCCGGCGAATTAGTTCCGCTGTTCTCGAATTAGTTTAAGGACGAGCTTAGGCATTTACTAGGGTGTTCGATTATTTGCCTTGTTTTCCAAAACCGATTTTCGTGTTATTCGACAAATTGCAATTTGAAAATAAACCGGTACCTAGTTTTGAAGTTAAGAGGAAAACCTAGTAAACCAGTTTTATTTTACATAGTTCTCATACAGAGAAGGTGCTTATATTGGTATGAAGTCATTACCAAAAATCACAATAAAACTTAATAGTAAGAATAGCCGTTATATAGAAAAGAGCAAAGCAAAATAAATTCAAAGCTTTTTTTTTGCTGTATGTGTTCCATTTTTTCTGATTTTTTGAATTTGAGTAGTGCTCCTGCCGCCGTAGCCGAGTGCTTAGAGATGCCGAATGTCACTCGAGAGGTCCATGGTTCAATTTCTGGTCCCAGCACCATCAAAAAAAAAAGTTTTTTTTTCAAATAACGGACGCCCCTCAGACAATGGCAAAGCACCGAGTTTACTTCTGTCATTGAAAAGCTGCTTTGGAGGTGGAGTAAAAGTGTAGATCTCTCTATTTGTGTCACATTAGGAGGGAGAACACGATTTGGAGGAGAAGGAATAATCCAGGATATAATTTTAAAACTATTTAGGGGTTTCCCTCAAACTGGAAAAAGCCTTGAAAAGTTTGAAAAAACTCAAAACTTTTATTGGGAGCACAAGATTTGTATGAAATGAAAAAAACCGGCTTGCTCGATTAAAAAATACGGGTTTTTCGATATTCGAAAAATCAGTATTTCAAAAAACAAAACGCTTATAGATAAAAAAAAACGCTTATAGATATTGTGCTATCAACAACATTGATAACAAATTTTTCCTTAGAAACAAATTTTCTATTCGTAGTATTTATTTAGTACTACTGTGATCTTGTTTACAGATTTCTTTCTCAGTCGGATATAATTTTATTTAAGTTTTTTCTTCAAATTAAGTGACACCCTTAAATGACGTCTTTTAAAATCATTCTTTGTTTCATACATTCAAATTTCAGACCCTCCGCATTATTTATTCTGTGATTGCTTTATGCATGTTTGGCTTGGCGATGCTAGTGCAAATTCCCAAGCTGAATGTCTCATTGGATGCGAAGATTGCAGTGCTGGTACTGTGGGCCGCCTACGGCATAATACCGTTGGCGCACTGGACTTATGTGATGGGTGGATTCGACAACGAGTTGGTGCGGGTAAGTTTTATTAAATCGAAAATACTTACAGTTATACATATGTATATACATTCCATAGCTAATGGTGCCACGCATAATTATCATGTACGGCTGGTGTGCTCTCGCCTTCGTCATCTATGCTGCGAAGATACCCGAACGTTGGCTTACCGGTAAAGTGGACTATGTTGGACATTCTCACAATTGGTGGCATCTATTCATTTTGGCTGCTTTCTATCACTGGCACAATACTGGTTGGTATTTGATAAAAACATTAAAAAAAAGCCAAAAATTGTTATTTTGATTTTTTTCGCAGGTATTGTGTATGCGGAATATCGTGTGAATAACGGTTGCAGTCTGCCCACATTAACGTAGATCGTTAAACTTTAACTAAATTTTATTGTAATATACATTTTTTTGTTTATGCACAACGCGTGGGCATATCTGTGAAAAAAATGAAGTTATTACTTTGTGATTTTGGCCTACAAAGCATTAAGTGAGGCACTAAAATACCGGCTAGTTATCATGGTACCTTCATCCAAACAAAAGCATATGAATTCCTTTGTACTTAGTTTTAATTGCAAATCTAGTTCACTTACTCATTATTTAGTTTTAATGCACATTTGTAAATAATTATATTCGAAATATTTAGAAAAAGAATTTATTAGTTGTTTGCGAAAACTTTGTTACTTCTGTGAAAATAGCAAATAAAGTTGTATAGAAAAAGACATTATCTATAAGCTAAATGTCCAACGGTATGTGAGTGTTTTTAATTTAAATTTAAAGCCGCATATTGGTAGGTTTTAAATTTTTTAAATTTTTGGTATATAATTTTAGTTATTTTTTATAAAAATATAGTAGATTCTTTAACACAAGCCGTGTAAATCCAAGTTTCAAACTTTGTGCAATAAAAAAAAAAATCAACAAACTTTTGTTAAAATTCCGAGCTTTTTAATTAGATTTCTTGGAAAGATTTGAGCATGTAGTTTTGTAGTATAATAACGTGCACGTTTTTTTGTAGAAAGCATGGAAAGCAAATGCAACAAGTAAAATTCAAAAGAGTTAACTTTAACTTTTACACATTTGAAACTTGCACTTAAAAAGCCCCGTTGTGGGCCAAATGGCTCTATTAAGACGTGTGACCTCTTTCTAAACTTGTTATGAGGATCGAAATAATCTGGTTTATAACTGTAAACAAGTGTGCCAAATGAACATTATGTTAACAGTCACTGTCGTTTTACCTTCAGCCGACTTCTTCGCAACTGTGCACATATATCGGACAAAGGTTTCGAATTGTTTCTAGGGCTGCCTTAGGACTGGTTCGCAAGCCGTTGCACATATTAATTTTAGTTCCGATTGGAGTCAATTAAGACGTCTTCATAGGGTAATCTGAACTTTAACCCCTCTGCGACACACCTTAACGGACTTCAATCCGAACCAAAACTTATATGTGATATCTTCGACTATGGTAGTATCGATTTTGGGTATCATACTCTCCATAGAGGCGTTTGAACTTTGCCCCCTGTGCCACACGCCTCAACCGTCTCCAATCGGGACCAAAATTTATATGTGATATTTTCGACTAAGGTAGCACGAGGTAGGGCTTGAGACTTAGGAAATCTGATGTAAAAATTTGCTTCCTACATTTAACGACCACCATAATGTACATATGTATGTATGAATATGTGTACGTGTATATATTAGGCTTATTGACTCGGTTTTTCAAACCGGGGTTTTTGGATATTTTTACGCAGTTTTTTTCGAAATTGTGATTTTTCGACTACTGAGTAAACCGGATTTTTAAAATCAAATAAACCGAGTTTTCGCCTGGTTTATTCAAGGCGAATTAATATAAGGTGATAGCAGGAGAACAAAAACAAAAATTTACATGTATTTTGTTTTTGCTTTGGCGGCATAAACTGTCAAAATCTGCAAGTGTGTGTGTGGAAATTCAAACAAAATTTTTCAATTTGACATTAGAAGCCGTGAGGCGAAACACATACACAAAATCAGCTAATCTAGTAACACCCCTGCAAACCATTTTATCAGAGTATTCTGAATCGTCAAGAAATTTTAAAGAATTCGGAAAGATCCCATCCGAGTTTTTGCCGAATTTTCTAAAATTAAATAAATTACGCACACTTCCATTCTTTTCCAAAATTTCGGAAGAAAATCGGTAAAGAAATGAAAATAATGCTGCTATGTGAAGAATTTCTTGCAGACTTTTTTCAGAATTTTCTTTATTTTTCGTACAGAAATTTCTTTACGAGTTCGTATCAACCACTTCATATAATTTTCTTTGAAGATTCGGGAAAAAATCGTTACAGAAATCAGATACTCCTAAAGATTTCGTTAAGATTTCGGGAACTTTGGTTTGCAGGGACCACCTTATATAAATTGGCCTTGGGGTTATTTATACATATGTCATAATATTAAAATTAAAACTATTTATTTAATTGAAAGTGGAACTATAAAACGTTTATTAATTTTATATACCGACAGCTGAGTGGAAGATCGCTCTATCTCGGTGGATGGTATCTGAATACCGGGGAAATTTCCGCTATAGAAAATTACTTCAAAAATAAGAGGAAACCCCAAAGAAAATACTTTACTGTTTTTTTTTTGTTGGAGGAGCTTACTAAACTCTGCCAAAAGCAGTGAATCGGACTTAGTATGTTCTCTTCATTGTAATCTAATGGCAGGCTCCGGAAAAGGGTAGATCCAACGGATTTGGGCTGTTGTAGGGAGAGGGATGTTAGATGAGCTAATGTGAGTACGCATATGAAGGGGTTAGTGTCGTCGGAGCATCTTATTCAAATTGGCACTTTATTTATTTTTTTTTTATATTTTCCAGTTTTAGAGATAATTGTTTGTTACTCTCCTTCAAGTTGCTGCTGGATATTTTTTACTGGAGATCTATTCAAACAGACTTACGGTGACCATCCGTCCTTTATTTTAAAGGACAGTCCTTTATTTTAACCCCCTGTCCTTTATAATTTTTTTTCAAAATAAAGGACGCCTTTTGTCCTTTATTTCTTAAACTGTCCTCTAAATCAGCTCTACATACATAGGTAAATTTTTAAACACAGAATATGAAAAATAAAAATGTCCCTTACAAAATGTAATGAAAACCTTCGCCAGTTGGTTTCGCCCCCACCTAAGGGTTTATATATAATCAGTAATCTTTGTACAATCTATAAAGGAGGATCGTGTTGCGCGCTGAGTTTCCAGTTCCATTGAAAGAAAACAGTAAACCCCCTGCTGCACAGACTATACATATGTCTTCTTTTGTACCGGCGCTCCACTCATCTTCTTGGACTAAGTGAGTTATGTATGAAGAAAGTACAGAGACTATACAATTTTAGGAATTTAGTGCTCAACGCAAGACGCAAGATTCATTTTGAGTTAAAACCAAAGTTGATTTTTAATTTAAATTTTAAATTGATTCTATCAACTTTTTCGTGTTTTAGAATTAGTTTCCGTTTCCGTTGAATATTTTTTTTCCCATATCGCACGCGGTAATTTATGTATACGTGTACATATCCATATGTATGTGGCTGTTATTTTGGGTTGTCCACTAAGCTAATGTTCGAAAAAGAAGACGGACAGGTAGTTGTCTGGAATAAATTCGAATTTGATACTGGGCGTCAGGAGACAAATAAACAGCTCACAAGGCATAACTTACAGGGTGGTTAGGTACCTAACTTTAACACATGGCCAAAAGCGCAGTACATACACATATACACCAAACCATAAAAAAATGATTTGCCAAATTTCACAAATTTACGAGTACGTTCAGTTGATGCAAAACAATGGACACTCAGAATTCTTCGGTGGTTTATTACGGCAGATGTGGGCAAGAGCTTTCCGGATGCAGTGTGGACTTAGAGACTTGATTTGTGGTGATCACTTCTCGCGGTCTGACATTATATCTTCAGGCAAAATGACGAAGTTAATGCCGAGGGCTATTCCACTCCCTCCAACGATTTGTGCTACTGGTTCCAACTGCATGCCGGCGGTAAATGGGAAATTAGGGTAAGTATAAACCTGCTAGTTTTTAAGAAGCGTCAATCCTAATTTGAAAAACAGTTCGAATAATATGGTGTCAACTACTGAAGCTTTGAATATATCCGAATCTGTGGTTTTCGTAAGTGGTTAGCGTAAGTGAGTCTCAATTTTAAAATAATAAATAAAAAACTAATTGTCTAATTTACGTACCAAAGAGCAGCTTTGAGTTTGATCGAGTTTTTTTGATCACCCTCACTAAAAATCGAGCGCAAGCGAACACCACACTCGGCTACTATGTGTTTGATCGAGATGCACACCCGACAGCTGCTTTGAGTACGAACGAGTCTGTTCGATCACCCCACGATCCAGACAATAAAGCTCGCGCCATTCGCGGACCGCTAGCCCCCTCTTCGTCGGTTTGCCAGCATCCACCCAATCGCTAACGTCATAATATACTTTTGTTTACATTCACTGTTGTCAACTTGGTGCTTTTGGCGCCAAATTTAGTGGGTATTCAAAACGCGAAAATTTTTGAGTTTGGTGCTTGGTGCGTTTTTTGGTGCTTTTGTTTTTAGTTTGAAGACACCAAATTAGGAAATCTTAAAAAAATGGAAGCAAAATGTATAGCAATCGTAAGTGTGGTAAGCAATTTTACAAAAATTTAAACAAAATCATGGCACAGTGACAATCATAAGCGACAACGAAGTATGTGCAACACCTTCAATCATGCCAGAAGAAATCGACCGTTGTGCAAGAAACATAGATTTTTATTGATTTGAATTGGCATCCTTACAATAAAATTATGTATTCATATAAAGTCCGTAAAATACACCAATAAAAATTTGGTGCTTTTTCAAATTCAAAACTTGGGAACACTGCCTTTTGTTCGGTGCTTCCTCTTTTTCTTGTCGAGTTCGTAGGGATGCAACATCGCTCTTAAAAACATCGATATTTGAAAACATCGATGTTCCCACAACAAACATCGATGTTAAAAAACATCGGTTATAAAAACGATACATAGATGTTTTACCGATGTTTTAATTTCTCATCTACAACACGAAATAAAATGTTGCCTAAAATATTTTTTATACTAGGTTCACATATAGGTAGATTATCCTCATTTTCGAGCTTAACTCCCTAATCTGTAATTATAAAAAGAGATTAGCCATATAAAATTCGTCCCTGGTTAATCTGTAATTATAAAATAATCTCAGATTTAACCGATAACTTTTCGGTGTCCATCCTAGTTTTATCGATTGTTTTTGCGAAGCAGAGGAGAAATGGCAAATGTAAAAGTAAACATAAATGGACGCTAGCAAGGAAGAGGTTTGTAAAGGTATTTTTAATAAAATGTTAAGTTCAAATATATTTATATTGCTTAATATAACAGAAAAACGTGATTACGGTGGCACAGAGAATGAGCATAACTTTTCCTTGAGATGTGAGAATAACAAGCACAAAAAATTTGACGGCTAATAATCTGAGATTTACCTGCGTAAACGGGGTGATTAAAAAACGAGCTTTGATTGAGATAATATTTATATGTGAACATACTTTTAAACTCGAAAGAACTAGATTCTCATATCGGCTACAAACCTTAACTTTATACAAAATTTTGAAAAACTCAACACATTTTTATCTTAATTTTGAGCTTTTTTTATCTGAATTTTTAGAAAAAGCCGCTAAAAATCGCCTTGATTTTTAACGAATTGGTTTTGCTGACGGGGTTTTGCACATTTCAGCATATAAAAGTAAATTGTAAAATTAAATGCGAAAGACCTTTTGCAAATAAAATTAAAAAAATCAACGCCAGTTATTATAAATTGCACCTTTTATATGAAAAAAACGCTAAAGCTGCCAGAGAAAAATCATTAAAAGTCAAAGCGATTTTTAGCCGCTTAAAAAAATTATTATTATTAGAGTTACATACCCAGAATTTTTCAAAATATTCAGACTAAAAAGTTTAAAATTTAGAGAAAAATTTGTGGAATTTTTTAAGTTCTGGTTATGGAATGAACAATATTTTTATAAAAAAAAACAAAAAAATATTTAAAAAACGACAAATATTTAACAAAAATCAGCATGCACTCACGTTTGATCGCCAGTGTATGTACATATGTACATTAGGCTGCATCACCAAAAACAGTTGCGGTTTTTCCGGCGGGATTACAAAATTTATTATATTTTAAGACGTTCACCAAAGTATTTGGGAAAATAATGAAGATTTAAGTGAGCTGGACCGATTTGAAAATACCTACAAAAATGGAGTGTTTTATGAATAAACTAGTTTTGTGAAGAACTTTTTGAAAGAAGTCCCCTCAGATAACAAAAGAGATTAAGCTTAAAAAATATGCATAAAAATATTTTAAAATATTTTTCAAATATTGGTTTACGAAAAACTTAAATACTATTTTCATACTGTTTTTATTTCTGCCCAAAATATCATTCGTGTTTTTTTTTTAAATACCAACACATTTTAATTCAACTTTGAATGACGTTCGTTCATCCTACCTTTCTCTTTCATCCTTTGAATGAGTTTATTAGCAAAGAAATAAAAAGGGTGAGAAAATACCTTTCCACTGACACCTCTTAAGTCTAAATCAGAAGAGTTTAGGCTCAGTTATTCAAGTTTTTCTTATACCGTTCAAATTTTTTTTTATTTTTTTTTTAAATATTTTTATGTACATTTTTTAAGCTTAAACGGTTTTGTCATTTGAGGGAATTTTTTAAAAAAAAAAATTTAAGAAACTATTTTTATTCATAAAAAAATCCATTTTTGGAGGTAATTTGAAATTGGTCGAGCTCACTTAAATGTTAATATTTTTTCGAAATATTTTGGTGGACTTGGACACTTAAACAAACTATAATACTGAAATAAGGATTTTTTACCCTAGGAAAGAAGCATTTTAAAAGACAAATTTTAATACTAATTTAAATAAAAAAAAAAAAAATCATATAAAATACTCCATACAAAACTTAGACCTTTGCGCTTACTAGACAAGGTGTAGCTGCCACTCGCAATATTGTCACAAACAGAATGTTCATTTTCGGTCATTATTTTTATTAATAATTATGCACGTAAGCAAGTAAACAAGAAATTTAGCAGTACACAAAAAAAATTAGACTACTGCGCTGCCGATCACAAACTACACTAATGCCG
>NW_016160850.1:0-58547 GCF_001687245.7 Rhagoletis zephyria | reverse complement strand
TGTTGTAGGCAATTTCACATTAAAATTATTCATCAAATATGAACAAAAGTCTGGGGAACGTTCTGCTAGAGAACAAAAGTTTTGAGAATGAAAAATCATTTAACTGAGTAGCATTATTGTAAATTATAAGCCAGAACAAAAAAGCTGGCTCAATTAAACTTCCAGATCGTTCATCTACAATTTTTGCATTTTCTATGCAAGAAAAGTTCGTGTCTTAAGTCTTTCGTTTACATTTTGATTCATTTTTTAACATTCAATCATTTCAAACTAATGCAGCACGAATAGTCAGAGATGAAAGTTCCGGAGACTTTAGTTGCCCTATTTTTCTTTGAGAGAAAGTTTCTCAGACTTTGGTTCCCGAAAGTATTGTTCGCATTTTGTTAGTTTTGGGAATGTTCCCTAAGGTTATTGTGGTTTGGGTTTTTAAGCATTCTTGAGGAGAAAAAACTACGAGAACGACATTTAGTTTCGATCATTTCTTTTTTTTTCTCAGTCCCAGCTTATTACACAGTTGCATCTAAATGTATATGTAGGTACATACATACAGGGCCGTCGAGAGAAAACTCGGGCCCAAGACTTAAAAAATCACGGGGCCCCTATGTATAAATTGTATAAATTTAAAAGCATATGGTCCAAATCGCCGAAAACGAAACCAAGCGGAAAAGTTTTTTTTTCTCAGATTTCATAGATTTTATATTATATCTGGGTCATACACATTCCGAGGTATCAGACAATACATCTAAATATTAACACGAATCT
This sequence comes from Rhagoletis zephyria, assembly GCF_001687245.7. Taxonomy (NCBI): domain Eukaryota; kingdom Metazoa; phylum Arthropoda; class Insecta; order Diptera; family Tephritidae; genus Rhagoletis; species Rhagoletis zephyria. The sequence goes on along the minus strand of NW_016160850.1, from coordinate 57,788 downwards.
CCTTCTCTCAAACATGAAAATTAGTCCTGAGACACCTTTAAATTAATGAAAATTAAAAAAGCACATGATGAAATTAAGGGTTGTTTATATTTAAGGACCACCAAAATAATCAGTGATTAGCTTTCCACATGAAAATAAAGTCGGCAGCATTTTTTAATGCACTGTAAAAGTCCAATGTATCAAAACGTTTTTTGGCGCGGAATTCACCAGGCTACAAAATGGAAAAATCTGGTTTTCTTCGAGCATTTAAAAAGCAGTTTCCAATACTCTTCATTATTCGTGTGTTTTCGGTGGAAAACTATTTGTAACGTAAGAGTATTTTTTACTACTTGAATTTTCAGTTAAAATTATTTTTTTTTTAGTTAGAGACAGGGCTCATTTTGAAAGCAACATTGTAAGCTATTCGGCGTGCTATTGACCCATAGTTAAAACTTATATTCCTTCTAACTCAAATAGGCTCAGAGAATAAAAATGTACGTAGAAAAATAAAAAACAACGCGAGAATTATATTATTTCCAAAAAGGGACGAGCCCAAAAGAAGCGAAATAAGAAACTAAGAGATGCAGAAGATTTTCTGATTAAATAGTAAAAATCTATTGGAATTATTTCAAGAATTTGTCTAGTACTAGATTTTTCCTTAAAGGGTTACGGCCACTTTAATTGCCATGTCCTCGAATCTAACGTCGCCATATGCTTTCTAACTGATTACGTCATATTCCAATGGCCATAGTTTTTAAGGATAAGAATAGTCCTGATGGCATAGAGCCAACAAAAGTGGCCATTAAAGCCGTTTTTTTTGCACTTAACCACGAAAAACATCAATATCGAGCTCGAGTTCGTTAATTATATAGTAAAAAAATAAGAAGTTATGGTTCTTATGTTTCGGGCCCCTTTGGAAGTCCGGGCCCGGGGGAGTTCACCCCTTCGTCCCTCCCTCCCGACGGCCCCGCACACATATGATCAATAGATCGTACCAAGAATGATAGAATACAAGATTGCGCCCATGAGAGGATTTTTGAGCGCACGTTTTGCGTGACGTCATCTTGGTGCAATTGCGAGAGAGAAATGCCAAAACGCATAAAGAAATGTGTAAACAATCCAGAAAAATGTGCTAATATTAATACTAAATGATCCAATTTTGCAGGAATCAATAAATGTACAAAGATTATTCAATTAGGAACACGTAGCAATAATTTTGGATATTAGCCCTTTAGGTATTTAAGTACAATTTTTAGCACATGTCGGATGTTGAAAAAATACATGTATTAACAATGTTTGCTATTTCATCTAAACCAAAAGGAAGGTGTACGGCAAGTTTTCAAATTCATACATATAAGATGGTGCTACCGAAGCAGCCAATTTTTAGCGTCGGTGCTTCTTAATGTCAAAATGATGTATTTCTTGTACATTTGTACTGTCATTGTGCATATAATTTGTTAGTGTAATTATTGTTTTTGCGCTGCTGCTACAACCTTCTGCAAATTCGCTTCGTTTTAAATATTTAGGGAAAACCGCAGAAGACTGTTACTTTTTTCTTAGTGTAGTTTAACCTGTTCATATAACCCGAGAATACCACGTTTGAACAATGGAAAATTATTCAAAATTAATTTAGTTAGTTATTTATAATTTTTTTAATGGATAAATCATCCTCAAATGAAGCATGTCGGTGCTAATACATACATCTAAGCAAATACGTCAACAGATAAATAATTTGCCGCACTGTTGCTGTATTTTTATTTTAGGAAAAAAACTCAATCGGAATGATAAAGAGCTAAGCATGCTGTCAACGTAATCCGGCTTTACTAGAATTTGATTGGGTATACATATGCACATATGTATGTGCATTAGACTGCATCACTCCCCATACAAAAAAAAAATCGGTACTATTTTTGCATTGGAATTATAAAATCTATTGGGCGATTCCACCGTCACGGGTTGGACATTTGTACAGAAAATATGTTATTTCTTGTTTAAATTTAAGTATAAAGTACTCAACAATTCTAAATTTGGTAAAGCTACACCTTATTGACTTATTATATGAGTTATTACAAAATACGAAAAAATTTCCAGCTTCCTTTTATATGGAAAAAATCTGATTTATTTCTTCTGTCACGGGTGGGACAAAAAAACGAAAGATTTTTAAATATTTGTATGCAGATTTTTTTAGCTTAAACTGTTTTGACATCTGAAGGAATTTTTTCCAAAAGGTTCTTTAAGAAACTATTTTTATTCAAAAAAAATTCCATTTGTGGAGGTATTTTCAAATCGGTCCAGCTCACGTATGTAAATCTTAATATTTTTCCGAAATATTTTGGTGGACATGTTTAATTATTTATTTTTAAGAATTTTCAATTAAAACACAGTTCATTCTCTAACAAAACTAATCTAAAGCCAAGTTTAAAACTTTTTAAAAGACTACAAAAAAACGCAACAAATTTAAACCCAAATTTCAAACTTTTTTTCAGTAGTTTTAGAATTTTTTCGAGTATGCAATTTTATAACCCATTCAATTTTAGTCTGATAATGTGCAAGTTTCAAGTCGCTAAAAATTACCGTTGATTTTTTAGATTTTTTTTGTCCCATTTGCTTCCATATAACGAATAAACACAATTCATTTTTATATGGAAGAAACTCGCAACACCTTTGGCGAAAAAAATTCTAAGAAATCAACAGTAATTTTTAGCCACTTAAACCTTGCACATTATTGGACCAAAATTGAATGTGTTATAAAATTGCGTACTCGAAAAAATTCTAAAACTTCTGAAAAAAAAATTTGAAATTTGGGTGAAAATTTTTCGCGTTTTTTTGCAGTCTTTTAAAAACTTTTAAACTTGGGTTTATTTGAGTTTTGTTAGAGAATAAACTGTATTTTAATTGAAAATTCATAAAAATAAATAAATAAACATGAGTGGCAAACAATATAAATTTGAAATGGTGGTGCTGTTGTATTGGCCAATACTGTATATAGTAAATAGTGGAAGAGAACTTTTTTGTGAGCCATTCTAATGCGCATACGTATGTATGTATGTACATATGCATGTATTTACATGCATGCCTATACATACATATGTACATATGTATATAATGTACGTGAGTTCAAAATTTAGAAACTTCCCATACAATTTCGTGCTGAAATAACGTATTTTACTGAACCTTTCAGCAACTTGTATTCCCCCAGCAAGCTGTTCAATGAAACGCGAAAGTTTTTTATTATTTTAATAAATTATTTTTAATCCATTTTGATTGAATAAATACAAGCGAATGACCTACCACGCGGCCGGCTTAAGGTTTACGGTTAACATCTAACGGCTTAATAATAAATTTGCAAAGAAAGCGTGAAGCCAACAAAACACAAAATAATCGCAGATGGAATTGAATACTGAAAGTCGACGTGAAATGAAAACAATTGAGAATGGCCCAGTCATTCCCGGATATAAACTCGTCGTTACACACGAATTCGATTTAATTTAAACAATAGATGAAAAATTCACAAATGTGAATTAATAAACTGTGATGAAAGGCAGATGCTGCACGATTAGCAGTTTGCGAAAATCTAAAAAAAAAACGAGTTAACTAAACTTCGCAGATACATACATACATACATACACACATACATATATATGTATTTACATATATTTATCCCAGCTGGGTTCTAACAACAGAAACTAGTTTTTGTGAAAATTGCAGATAGAGGATATTGAATATAAGCCCTCGATATATGTACAATATACAAAAGTATGTGCATTCATTTATACATGCAGATGTATTTAAGACCATAGCTTACAATTATAAATCACACGTTTCTAGCCATCATGACTTGATGTGATTAGGCTCGAGACCTGTCTTTGCAAAGCAACATTTTTTCCTATTAATTATTATTTATCGGTTTTTTTTTTTGTGTTATCGGTTTTGACTTGACAGATACATACATATGTATGTACTCTCTAGCAGGTTTCTATATTGCCAAATTAAATATACCAAAAGAAATTTTCAAACACATTTTCGCCATCGCTTCTTTATGATTATGGTCGAATATTCCAAAGCACACAAAAAAATTAAAACCTGTTTTAAATGAAAATAAAAGCTAAATCGGTTTCATAAGTTAACTGGCCTTAAATTAAACTAAAAATTAGTGAATTCATGCAAAGTACCATAGCTACATAGTTTATTTTTAAAGCACAACCTGTTCTTAATTAACATTAAAAAAAAATTAACACTCTGTTCCAATCCAATAAAAAATTACAAAATTAAATGATAAACAAAAGCGAACCAAAACCCGGCATCGTTGAACAACATTGACGTTAAACATTGAAGTTAAACTGTTGCCAGTCAGATGTACACAGTTGCCGTTATACAAGAAATAGTGACATTTTATTTTCGAAAATTTTCGTGTTTTTCGTTTTGCTTGATGATACATTCTCCCAGGTAGAGTATGTTTTTCCCAGCATTGACGTCTCGATTCCAACAGGTACCGCATTTTGGGCACAAAGTTTTGTTGTCCGGAATTCGTTCACCATTAAAGCTGTTAGAAGTAGACGGTTAGGTACTCGCCTATATCCGCGTATTGGCGAGTTCGCAGCGACCTCGGTTGAACCTATACATATTAACATACTATCTTCTCTGTTGGGAACCAGTTGTTTCGCAATGTGGTTGCAGGCTTTTTGTCGGCAAATGTACTTCTTCAACTTCAGACGAGCCACCTTTCTTTGCGAGAAAATTTGTCGCTTTTGTTGTAGTATCTCAAGTTGAAATTTACAGTATTCACGAAAGTTCGATGAATTCGCAGACAATTCTGATTATATCGTGAAATCTTTCGTATATTTATGTAGTTTTATTTTGCGAGAATAGAAACCAGAAAGGTGCTGATAATACGAATTTTTGATTTTCACAGGAACATTGTTCTGGATGCCAGCTAAAATGAGCGGACACACACGATCTAGGCCAATTTTATTTTTGTACTTTGTTGCACGTATTTTTAATAAATCTCCTGTACAATCTGTTTCATTTGGTTTCAGTTTTCTTTTTTTTGTCTTTGGTTTCATTTTGTATTTTCTTTTCCATACAAAATGATACCGACACTTCATCGGTTACCAGTGAAGAAAAAGTTTTAGTACACGTTGAAGGATTTTTAAAATATTTTCCAAATTCACTTTTATCGAAGGAAGAAAATGGTCATTTGAATAATTTTAATCGACACAATAGTTGATGGAACGCAAATCGATCGTATCTCACGGGTTTAAGTTGTGGGATTAGTACAAAATTTTTTATTTCATTTATCTCATTATGATAAATATACTCTGTATTTTGATACCCACATTGCAATATTTCATTTATTTATTCACTTTAGCTAAATTAAAAATTTCAAATAGGTGGCAACCCTCTTCAAAAGTGTTTCCTAGTCATCTTTCTTAAACCTCTTTAAGGTTATACCTTTATTGTAATACCTCAAGTTGTGCGATAGTTCGTACCGGTCGAATTTTTTTGTGGAAAACGGGAATAAATTTTTGACTCTGCAAATCTTGATTTTTGATTTGATTTGGAATTTTGATGCAATCCTGAGTTAATTCGTAATCCTGACAATAAACTTGATTTATGATATAATGACGACGGAATTTTTATGTAATCCTGACAATAAACCTGATTTATGATATAATGACGACGGAATTTTTATACAATCGTGAGTAAATTGGTAATCCTGACCACAACCCTGATATAAAACGTAATGTATGCGAAAAAACTTCGAAGTTCTACGATAGTTCGTACCGGTCGAATTTTTTTGTGGAAAACGCGAATAAATTTCTGACTTTGTCCCATAACAATATTTGGATGCACGCATATAATCGGCTCAGGAAATATTTTAAATTTGAGCATGACAAAAAAAAAGTATACATATAGTACACTGAGCTACTTTTTCGATAAAAATTTAAAATGTACTATACCTTGGAGAAAATTGCGCGAAACACCATGATTTTTGCAAATAAAATATCATTGTTTAATTTCGAAAATTTTTGCAAATAACAAGTAACTTTGGCGCTGAAAGGTCAGAAAGGATAACACGCATCTATTCATGGGCATATGAGCAACGTAGCATGCTATTACATGGTAAATATCGAACATTTTCAATTTATATATGTACATATAATCAGATATAAAGTTTTAAATACAAATATTTTTTCATTATTGGATAGATGAATATACTGCATCGATAGGTTTACGTGTTTCGTCATTCCAGCGTTGAAATATTTCGTACAGAATTTGCATATGGAACACATTCGTTCCCAGCAATCCAGCAATCCAGATAAAGACTAACCTTAACACAATTTAACGCATCCTTGTTAAAAATATTATATGTATGTAAACTTAAGTACAACTTCATATATAAATATACATAAAAAAACTTCATTTCGGATAATTCTATATATATGTACTAGCATTGTTATACTTTGCTCGCGCTGCCACAACACTCACAATGGTCGAAAGGGCTCTACCCATTCGAAAAATCTGCGATTCAAAGCTTCGGGCAGGAGAAAAAATGCATCTATTTTCAAAGGAAAAATCGGAAATAAAAAACTTTTAGTTTTTTGAGTGATTTTGGTATTTTTCTTGCTTGAAAAGGATATTCTTTTTTCTTAATCGTTAGAGCAATAACTTTATATGTTCAGTTGTTGAAAGCAGAAACATCTTGAAGGTTGTAAATAGCGAAAAAATAATTATGAGTATACATAGGATTATGTATGTCTTTTGAATTCTACATTTTTCACTTTGACGGTAAAATATGTTTTGTCGACATATGCTATTTTGTTTGTCCCTGAAAGATAGACTTAAGTTTTTTTTCCAAATGTCCACAGATATATTTGTTACATACTTGTAATCGTATTCGAATGAGTATGGATGTATGCAGTGTGGTATTACACAAGTCGCTGGAAGTCGCTACACCGTACCTTTAATGGACTGCTTTGTTGATTGCACTATTTCACAGTTGATTACGAATATGATAATAGAGATAATTACTATGATGATGATGATATGGCTACATTTCTATTTATTTGGTATTGCGCTGAATTTCGGCAATGACTTAATGTTTTCCTTTGGAAATTAGGTGGCGAGTTGTCTATTTTGCTAAAAAAAAAAAACAATATTTTATGAAAGTATCCAAAAAACATGCTACAGATACTTATACATATCGGCGCTTTCAAGAAAAAGATATTGGCAATTAAAAACATAAATATTGTTGATTTTTTTATTTAACGGTACAAAATGCACATACATATGCATATGTAGGTACCCGTATATATGTATATATACATACATATATACATACATATGTATGCATAGTGAAGTTTTGGTACATACATATTTATAAAAAGACTACGAATAGTGCCGGCTTTAATGGCATGCCTTCACCTGGATCTCATCTTTCTCATGACTTGTGTTTGTTTGTGAGTATAAACATACATTGGTATGTCAAATTTATTTATTCAGTAAAATCATTTTTTTTTCACTTATTTAACGAAGTACTCCACACCAGTCACTTAATTTCAAATGTGAATACGTGTATTCATGCATACACATATGTAGATTAGGGTGATTAAAAAAAAGTTTAAAATGTACATAAAGCTCTCACTCCCTAAGATTTTTCTTAATAGAGTAAAAAGTACCCGTATTTTTTGTTAAAAAAAAATATATGTATTTAGAAATGCGTCAAGGCCCATTAAGTTTTCCATGTATTTTATATTAGGAAAAAACTCTTTTTCGTAAAAATTGTATAGAATTTTCGAAAATCAATATTTTTCGATCGGAAAACTTTGGTTCTCTTACGAGGCTTCCAATAACCATAACCAATTGCTTATTTTACCATTTTGGGGATCTACAAAAATTTTAAACTTTTTTCTCCCGCATGTATTCTAGGGCCACCTTAATGTGCATACATACTTATCTGAAAGTATGCAAGGCAATAATCTTCCATAGATATGTGCCAGCATCGCAGCATTCAGCACGATCGCGTATTTTTGTATGCATTAGTAAGGGCATTTTTTTGCAACCGAGCTACAAAAGAACACTCACTCGCTTAAATGACGAAATACATGCAAAGCAACGACACAAACTCGGCTATTTATCCGAGTTCAGCCAGGTCGGTTAAAAAATACACGACCTGAAAACCCTGCTCTATTTTGAATTATTAATGGGAAAGGGGAGAGGGAAATTTTCACATTAAGTTAAAATTTTAATAAAAATTTAACTTTGGGCAAATTAATTTAAGCTTTGGGCAAGTAAATTTAAAATTTGCCTATGTAGCTAAAAGGAAATTTTACCCGAGTTAAGCGTTCTTTTGTCGGTCGCTTACAAAAAAATGCACCTAGTCTTGATATTTGTTGTGCACAATAATTATAATGGCAAAAAATCATAGTCGAGACACAAAACAAACAACAATAAATTTATGGCTTGCTGGTTTTGTTGGGAATCACTATTTTCCAATGCTTACTTTTCCTAAAATTCATAAACGAGCGAAGAAAAAACTAAGCCAAGCCAGACGCAAATAAAAGATTAATGAATATGTAACAATAGCTTCTGCATGATATACGTACATACATATGTAAGTATGTACATATGTATGTGTATGTGCACATAACTATCAAAACGTGGTGTTGAAAGGCAGCCAGTAATAAAAACGCCCAAACGCTTTGAAAGTGCATTTGTGTGATCAACCGATCAAGCCGCGAAGCGATCGATTATATTCGATGCAAAACAATCTAGACTTTATAAACACATTCATATGTACAAATGTATGGGGCTTTATCTATGTACATATGTATGCGATCATTGCGACTTCGAGCGCCTGCGCAGCTCCCTGTTTTCGCCTCACGATTGCTCAGACACTTTGTTGAAAAAAATATAAAAAAATAAAATCAAGCTGAGCGAGTATGTTTCGCGCTACTTGATGCTGCGGGCAAATCGGCGATCACCCGCTGTTGCTGTTACTGTAGCCGTCATCAGCTCTGGCAACTTGTTGGTTGGCTGTTATGGCGCTTTAAACGCTGGAAGCTCTGCTCTAAGCTGCGGTGGCGTACTGTTGCAAGACACACTCAAGAAACGCGCACTTATTAAAATCGTAGAACTCGTGCGTTGTGGACGTATTTTTTGGCGCTCTACCTTCATTGCAGCAATACACAAAGTAAAGTGAGAAAAAAGTTAGTAAAATTGGTAAATCGCGCGTTGATTCAATAGGAATATCTGCATACTTATTTAGTTACGATTTGGTGCTGCGAAGTTCCGGACAACAATTAAAAATAGTGTCTACAGTGTGATTGTCATCTACATACATCCGACGAACTGGCCGATTGACGGCTGACATATAGGACTGACGTGTACATACATACATACATATGAGATTTTGTGTAGTTTCTGCGTAAGAAAACAGTTTTAATCTCTTTTTTCTGCAATTTGGGAGCAATTTGAAAACTTTAAACGCGTCTCCTGAAGAATACTGTTTTTGCGTTATGGCATGAGTTATGAAATGACATGGCTAAATATTTATCAAAAGTGAAGGTGATAAACAGTGGCAATCAATAGATAATATGCATGGAAGCTGAATTTAAACGAGTGAATTAGTGTTACAAAAGTTGTATTACATTTGCACTTCTTTGCATTTTATGAGTTTGTGAACAAAGTGTTAAAACACGTTGAGCACCGGAATCGAAGCAGCACAAGATACACACACATACTACATACATATTTGGAGATGAGTTGTGCTGGACAAGCTAAACTTTCATCAAGGATTTAATTCATTTTAAAACGTAATATTTTCCATTCCAACTCAACAGGTTTTCAAAGAGAAGGAAACTTAGCATCCCAGAAAAAAAAAAATACTTATAACATTGCCTCACTGAGGAGGTGCTGAAAACATATTTAATAAAATATAAAAACAAAAACAAAATATATCAAAAATATGCTATCATCATCAGCGCGCATAGCTGCTCATCGGGGCTCACAAACATTGTGGCTAAGAACTGTTCACGCCATCACCGTTGCCCTATTGTGCGGATCATTTGTGACGACCGCTTTTGGAGCGCCAGCCAAACTTGGTATTTCAAACCCTTGACGTGCTACATATATGTACATTTGTACATAACCTAATATAGAAGGGCGCTATCTAACATTGTCGGTGAAATACAAAAAGCCGTAACTAACCAAATCCAAAATTCACTTTTTAATTGATTTTGATGCATTTCATCAAATTACACCGCTTTATGCAATAAACAATTTTAGTTAGTTACGGTTTTTTTCATTTCAACGACGATGTGAGATAGGACCTTTCTATATGTATTAAGGTAACGATATGTACATATGTATAATATGTCTTTTCTGCTATGTATTTATACTTGCACTATTTATTTCCGGTGTTGTGAAACTTCACTACTAATGCTGCACCATTATTGGCTGAGGGGAATACATACATATATGGAATAATATAATAGAAAGGACTTAATCCATTCAGCTAACTTTTTCCTTAAATCTTTTTTGTTTTTATCTGGCTAGTCTACCAAATTTTGTACAAATCGAAATTGTTAAAGACCTAGACTAGGACCTTACTAAAATAACACCTTTTAAAATGGATTTTGGGATGCGTTTCACACTAAAATACATATACATATGAATGCACATACAAACATACATACACTAACTAACACATATGTTTCTTCAAAATTCATGCAATTCAGTTTCCACAACAGTGCTAATTTTGTCATTTACCCAAATCACTATAATTATGCCAAGCAGAGAGACTAGAAGCGCATACATAAATTACATAGATATGCATGTCATTAGGGTGGTCCAAAATAAGCACAGTCGGAATTTTAATGCTCCAACTCCCTAGGATTGTTCTATATCGAAAAAATATACCCCTATTTTTTATTTTGAAATCAAAAAATATTTAGTGGTCGCTCAAAGCGCTTAAATTTGTCCATGTATTTTATATGAAAAAAAAACTTTTTCGTAGAAATGGAAATCAATATTTTTTGATCGTAAAACTTCAGTTCTCTTCAGAAGACTTCCACAAACAATACCCAGTTGTTTATTTAACAATTTTTTAATACGAACGATTTTTTTATTTATCCCCCATGGCATCTGTAACTATAAAATATACATAGTTACTATGCAAAAATGGTTAAATAAATAATTAGATATTATTATTGGGAATCTCCGACTTCAAAAAAGGAGGAAGTTATCAATTCTTCGGAATATATTTATTTTTTCGTCTATGTTACCGCATAACTTTGGACCACGTTAACCAATTACTATAATTCTTTTTTTGAAGGAAAGATGGCACCTCAGAGGGGGTCCCATGCCAATTTGATTTAGATCCGATCATTATACCATGAAGAAATTAACGGTACTCATAAATTTTTATATGAGCATTGAAGTCGGTTGTATTTTTTGCTTAAAAATAACTGTTTTTTTTAACGTTAACGTTTTAACATGTTAATATATTTAAAAATGGTATTTGACAGCTTATACGAGTGAGCATATGGAAAGTAATTTATTGAACTCAAAAATATGCATATCATGCGTCAAAAAGTGCGATGGCGATCGGAAAATTGTCGCTAACTGGTTACAGAATCTCCCCCCAGCTCTTTGAAACGATTTTTTGGTCTATGAACCGGGTTTCGTTTAGTAATAATACGACAAACATGATATTACCATATTTAAAAAACAAAAGAGAAAAAAGTGGTGAAAATTTGTCTATTAAAAGTTGGTAGGAGCGAACTTAAACCTTTATAAAAAGTGGATCGGTTAATCGTTCAGTTAATTAGTACAAAAAGGCGGCCTGGAAAATAGTTTCACTGTCTGCGCTGAAAGCAAGCCCGGTAGCTCGATATCAAATGTATAGGGCAGCGACGAATAACTGTTACATAGTTTTTTTTCAAAAATGAAAGCGTTCTTTAAAGATTTTGCGAAAAAGAGAGAAGCAACGTCTACGTCACGATCATGCGGTGGCGAGTTTTTGTTAACATGCAGATCCCATAACGGCCCGTCTCCACAGGCAAAAGTTATTGCCTGATAGAAATTTTATCCGAGGCAATATTTGTGCGTGGGTTCGAACTGTAAGTCATGACATATTTAAGGTTGCGCCTAAAATTCAATGGATTATAGAACGTCATACTCAAAAAGGTTTTTTAAAGGTAATTGGTTTCTCTAGTTGGAAAGGGCTCGATTAATCGATCTTCGATTTAATCGATTTAAAAACGGCAAAGGGTTGCTGAAAAATCGTTTATTAAGCACACATCTCGAGTTGAGCTCAAATGAGTTTTTGTATGTACATACATATATGACAGGAATTTACTTATTTACCGATTATTATAGACACTCCATTTTTATTTTATTGCAACAAGCTACAGCTTTCTAGTTACATTCCTTTTCTTTTCATTAACATCAAAGATAGACACATGACAAAAAAAAAAGGAAATACTCAACTTCAAAGTCGTTTTTCTCGAAGTTATTTTGGAATCGTAGTTCCATTTTAACAGGCCCTGTCCCATATGTAAATATGTATGTATGTATGTGTTTTAATACGCAGTTATTTATGACGTTTCGTTTCATCCAAAAAATGTTGCCCTTCCACGATGCAAAATATTTTTAAAGTTACACTCAACCCTGAAAAAAGGCATGTTTGGCCTTCTTGCCCTTGTCTAGCTTGTGCATTTCATAATACATATTGTCGTTTTAAGCCAAATTTTCTCACTGTTTGCCTTTACTTTAGAATCGAACACGAAAAGAGAAAGGGGCAATGAGAAGGTGACATTTTTTGGTAGAAACGAAAAAACCATTAGGTAATTTAGTTAGAAGCTTGTTGAAGTATGTACAAGAAAATAAATTAGCTGTTTGCCAGATTAATGTTGATGATTAAAAATTGTATGGCTAATCGGATGAACGAAGCAAATAATGGAAATTTCGGCAAATTCCTTTCCACATAAACGATATTTTATTTCAAAACAGCGTGGGCTTTCCTACAATGCTATGAGTCATTCTAGTCAAACAAGATAAGTCTGCTTGTACCATAAATAACAGTTGTTTAATTAATTTGCGAGTAATTCCCAATGAAACCCAATGTATCTGCATATATGTAAATACATATGTATGTACGTTAGACTGTACCACCATACAAGCAACCAAAAAAAAATTCGCCGCACATCCCTGAATCGTAAAGTAGTTTTGCAAGCCAAGTTCAAAAAAAAAAACATTTTTTTTAGCCGAACCTAGGGGTCGCACTTTTTACATTTCCGTGTGACACTTACATTCGACAAAACATTTTTTTTACATAGTTGCATAAATAGAAGGGCAACCCTTACGTACTGCAAAACATAGTTTTATTTCGAAATTGCCTTGCAAAAATTAATTAGACTCAAGGCTCTACGTCGAACTGTTGTTTTCTAATGCTAAGTATAAATTTGACGTCTAATCAATCATTTGTCAGTAAACAAATTTAAATACACATTTATTATAAACGTATGACACTCCCCGTCGGCTTTGCACCTCATCGGTGATAGACGAAATTCCATATAATTAAATTTTAACACCATAATTTGTGTTTGCTTCCTGCTGTGCATGCAAAAATTCGCAAACACACCGACAGATAAATAAATTAATTAAGCTGCTTGGTTTATGTGCTTGTAATATTATACGACATGTGAACCCCGCATATTTTTGATTGTTTTGACTTTACTTCCTAAAGATAGTTTTAATTAATAATAATTTGCAGAATTTCTTAGATATTCCTTCTACATAGTACTTAAGCAATTGGAGATAAATACGTGCATTGTAATTCTTAAGAAAATGCCGAAACATTTCTGCAGTATTTATACATTTAAATATTATTCAGGAATTCCAACAAAAATCTTGACGCCACTTTAATGTATTTTTTTTTTTTTTTTGCCTAAAACCCTGGGCACATGCTTGCGGGTGCACATTTACTTGACGGAAGGCTAATTATTAAAAAATAACTAGTGAATGAGTCAATAACTTGTTTGAAAAATCTAAAGCCTCGTAAAATACAATAAACGGCGAATAGCAAGTTAATCAGATAAAAATAAAAATCGGTTACACTATTTAATTATGATGGAAGCTAAGCAAAATTTATGGTGTTAAAATTAATATTTTCTTCTTGAAAAGTAAATTGTATGTACATAAGTATGTATGCTTAGCACTGAGTGTGAAATAAACATTTCACATAAAATTCTCGCCCCATCCTTCCACATTTCCTATGATCATAGTGGGCATAAGCTCAAACTCCCAACCACGGTGGTGAGTTGTTGAAGCGACTGCAATACACATTCTCATGCACACATAACTGCAAAACAAACTGTATATATAGACAGCTAATTACGAATCACCACATTGTAAACTTAGAAGCAAATGTCAGAAGAAAATAAAATGATAAGTAATTACGGTAATTAAGCAACATGGCCAAATGGCGAGCTGTACGGGAAGTAATTTAAATCGAGCCTAGTGAGCATACATACATCGTGTAGAAATATGCAAATAAGTATGCACTAACATATGTATGTACGCATAAGTGTACGTGTGTATCTTAATGTAATTGTCACAGAATACAACCGGCCTTTGTTATGTAATTCAATATTACTTAGAAGTGTTGATAGTGTAAGCGTTCCATAATAGTGGCAATTAATCAATTTGTCTTCCTTTATTAAAACCATCAAAAATTGAAAATGCAAATTATAATCCAACTGTGCATACATACATTCATACACACATACTTATGTACAAATGTATGAGTATATTTATTTATTCATTCTTGTATTCATCGCATGTATATTAAAAACACAGAGTTTGCACACACTTACCTTCAACATAGTATTTAGTTTAAGCGCTTTTTATTAGTTTTGTATTTATTTTTAGTCTTTGTTAGTGCTGTCCATCTGCAAATATTTGCTTTGCACCTCTAAGAAAACCACTCATAATTTGTTGCCACTCTTCTTACCTTGTTTATACCGACACATAAAGCACTTTGACCCAGTTCGCTGTGATTCAAAACGCATAATGCATAAACCAAATTTCAATACGCTCAGAAATTCAAAAGCGTATTGACTCGAATTTGTTTTCAAATCGGTTTTTTATTTCCCACATCGGTTAGAAAACACATATAAACGCATAATTCATTTGACGCGCAATGAAAATAGGCTGGTTTCCTATATGGGAGGTTCCATGGGAAAGTTAACCTCAGTGCCAAAAATTATTTTCTTTATAAAACTAACAAACGTGTGGATATGACATTTGTAAAAATCTTGAATCAACCAAAAAATAACAAATTAAAGCTTTAAATGCATTTTTCTAAGTAAATTTTTGGATTGAGTTTTAAGTAGTTTGTGTTGAATGCACTGTCAAATAATTTGCGATTCATAATTCAAGTGTTTGGTAAGAAAAATATATAGTAGAACTCATCGGCTTTTAATAAAATTGTGTTACATATTAACTTACATATCACTGCTTTATCTATATTATGAGTTATTTTTAAGCAGTATTGGTCTTGTCCCACCCGTGACAATAAAAGCTAAAAGTTGTTATATTTAATTACAGTAGTTGAGGTTGTGTTTCGTGGAATTTTTTTCGTATTTTGTAATAACTTATATAATAGTCAATTAGGTGTAACTTTATCAAAATGTAGATTTTTTGAGTACTTTATACTTAAATTTAAACAAGAAAGACAATTTTTTTCTGTACAAATGCCCAATCCGTGACGGTGGAATCGCCCATATACATCCCGTTTTAATTTGAAATTATTATAATAATAAATTCGAATTATTATTCGCTTCCGTTTCGGTCAACCGCGCAAATGAATTATTCAAGAAATGTCGTATAAAAACAACAGATTTTAATTACTTTTGAATACGGCTTCATCGAGTGCGCTATAAAGGTATAAATGCTTCAAAGAAATAGGTGTTGAGTCAAATCGGTTTTTTTGCTAATGCGGTTCTTGCGTAGGTATAAACAAGGTATCTGATCACAAAGCAGCTTCGGTGTTCATAAAATAAGTTCGCCGCCCGACACGATTTCCAATACATTAAAAAAATAATCGGAAATTAAGGTAATGATTACCCTTGTGGGTTCTTTTGCCTAAGAAAACCGGAAAAGTTAGCAAATTAATCTCTTTAAAACACCCGATATTTTTTAAATTTATTTTAGTTAAAATTGCACCCTAACTGCTTATTATACTGTGCGACTAATGAGACAAATAAATAAGACTCGAATGACAAAGAGGAGGAGCTCTAAAATATTTAAAAAAATTTAAATATTTTTGCTATTTTTTAGATTTTCATTATCTTTAAATTAAGAATTGTTTTGCTCTAAATGCCCGTTAGCAATTTTATCTAGCAAAATGCCTAGAAATTAGTAGATATTTGTTTTGACTTTTGTTCTGAAATCGCTCGATTCCATCTTTGATGAAAAAATATGTATTTAATCCTGTCGGACGTTGCACTATATTGTAATATAACATTTCACGAAGTAAAGGCCGCTGTCATTCTACATTCTAAATTTGAATAAGTGTATGCATTATGAATCCAGCACCTGTTGGGTAAGAAGGAACTTTCGATTGATTTATGCATGGAAATCCCTAGTACATATGGGCCCTATTTATATCACATCGGCGCTGAAATACAAAAAGCCCTAACTAAGTAAAAATCCAAAATTCCCGTTTGATTGATTATAATGTATTTCATCCCACATCATTTTAGTCAGTTACGGCTTTTTTGCATTTCAGCGACTATATGAGTTAGGGCCTTTCTATATTAAGGTAATGGATATGTATGTAATCCGTTCTTATGCATGTGCGGGAGAAAACACACCACTACGACACCAACACCAACACGCGCGCGGACACTAGCCACCCCTGCAGTGNGCCGTTCGCCGGCATTGTATTTCAGCTATAACTACTTCGACTTCCATCTTCTTTCCATACTTAAAATATGGTTCATTCTACAACAAAAAACATAAAAGTATAACTCCTAAACTTTGTGCAAAACTCGCGAAAATTCAGCAAATTTTCATGAAAATTTTTAACTTTTTAATCAGTTAGTCAATTATCAGATTTTTTAAATTTTTGAGTATGCAGGTTTGTAGCCCAATCAATTGTATTATAATAAAGTGCAAGTTTTAAGTAGCTAGGAATAACCGGAATCTTTGTTTCACGCAGTATCTTCCATGCAAAAAATTTTTTCGAAAATACTTTATATGGAAAAAATGCAAAAAACCTTCAACAAAAAAAAAATTCTCAAAAATCAACGCGACTTTTGACTAACTCCGAACTTGCATTTTTTACTAGAATTTAATGGGTTCCAAAACTGTATACTCAAAAAAATTCTAAAAAATCTGATTAAGAAGTTGAAAATTTTGTGAAAATTTGCTGAATTTTCGCGAGTTTTGTACAAAGTTTAGGAATTATACTTTTAAGTTTTTTGTTGTTGAATGAACCATATTTTTATATAAAATTGGCGGAAAAATATTGGAAAAAAATTGTTGCATATATTGTGAAAAATTTGCTCTGCCAATACTTTGTTCCGGCAGTGTATCATACATNTTTGTTGTTGAATGAACCATATTTTTATATAAAATTGGCGGAAAAATATTGGAAAAAAATTGTTGCATATATTGTGAAAAATTTGCTCTGCCAATACTTTGTTCCGGCAGTGTATCATACATTGATTTACCGCCCAATTGTGTGTTTTTTTTGATAAATTTTTTGTAAAAAAATTTTATCAAGATTTTTATCAAGTAAAAGCTTCTGTGTCAATATTTATAAAACAAAGAGCTCTACGATTTCCACATTAGTGGAACTGATTTTCACATGAATGGAACTGATTTCATTGCCACATATGAAAAATATGAATTTAAAAGCAAAAAAGTTTTTGACTGCCGTAGCCGAGTAGGTAGAGATGTCGACTATAATTCCGTGTGTCGCAGGTTCAAATGCCGGTACATGGAGTATTTAATTGTTAGAAACAAATTTATTAATATACAAAATTCATACATTTCACATGAAATTTCAATTTGTCAATAGCATTTTCAATCTTGATAATTTATCAAGAAAAGCGCTTTTGATTTCTGTGCTAGAATACCAATTCTTGATAAATAATAAAAAATTTACAAATTATAAAAATTTCGGCTAAAATTTCAGAATCGGGCTAAATTAAAAAAAAAAAAACAATAATTGTCACCTTCGATCTCGAAACCAGAATCGTGACTTTACTTACACCTGATTCCACGGCCGACATTTGCGAGAAGACCAACTTTTCGGCGTTTTTGTTTTGGTTTTGACAATTCGATGACAGATAACGCCGCCTTTCGTATAATCGAATGTTATTCGAAATGGTTTAACTGGTAAGCCTCCATATGAGCTCATACCAGTTGATGACCTAATCGGCTTCTACCAATTTATCTGCTAGAATGTTCACAAACTGGTTTGGCTTTTCACTGCAGCTACTCGACCTTCTCCTGTAGTATGTAATATGCATGTATGATAATACATAATATGTATGCATACTCGTTCAGCACACATACAAAACTAAATTACAAATACATTACAACAATAGAACAACAACAAAACTTCCTTTTCAGATGCTATTGCACCACCACCACAATCGCCATTTCCTTTAGAAGCGCAACCACCGCAATTTACTGCTCTAAAAAATGGTAAAAATGGCGGTGTAGGTAACAGTGGCTTCAACCAGAACCAACCTTCGGCCATCGATAGTTATGGTAACCCGATTTCGGCACTAAAACCCATCGATACACCCGATGGCCGGAAGGTAATCAGTGCGCAGGGCTTACAATTCGAAATACCGAACTATGCCTCGGGCATAACCGAGATAAAGAAGCCGGCCGATGACTTACTGCCACCATTCATTGGTGAGTTTAATAATAACACTAATACAAAAAATACACTTTTTAGTGCACACACCAATACTACCAAATTAAATACGACCGATCAACAAAACGAAAACGATGAACCGAAAAGTGAACAACAAGAGAATTCCGATGCAAGGAAAGTGATAGATGGCGAGCAATTAGAGAACGAAATTATTGAAAATGAGTTAGCACGTTTTAAACGTGAAACAGTGGTCACTCACAGCACAAAAAACACTCCCGAAAAGAACAATGTTGATAATGGTGGCGATTTGATTAGCACGGATGCACATAAAAACTTAAATTCACAAAAAATAAACACCTTAAAACAAAATATGCACTTGAGTGAAAAGGATCGCACGCTTGCCGGCACTAGCACCACCTCGAACACATTCAAATCAAACACTGTTGACACCACCACAAGCTCATCACTTCTATTGGCTTCTTCGCCTCTACCATCGCACGCACAAACATATTTTGATCAATTCGCTAAATCAAGTTCTAAAAAGCATACCTTATTTAATTTAAGCGAGGAACGCTCACAAAACTTAGAATATAGTAAACCATCACTAACGCCCGCATTAATCCCACTAAAATCACAAGAAAATCCAGTTAGCACTAATAAAAGCCTCATTCACCTACCCGAAATGCCTGCCCTTAGCATCCCACACAACAATGCTCCCCCTCCCTTGAGTAATGGTAATTTTAACTATCCAAACGTGCCTACTGATCTCNAGTTAGCACTAATAAAAGCCTCATTCACCTACCCGAAATGCCTGCCCTTACCATCCCACACAACAATGCTCCCCCTCCCTTGAGTAATGGTAATTTTAACTATCCAAACGTGCCTACTGATCTAGCCATTATAAGTCGCATAGCTGCTAAATACCGAACTCCCCTTCCCACCTTAGATCCCATTGCCGTTGGTGTTCCGAGCGACTCGGCTGAGGGTACGACTGGCACGGGCCCACTTCCGGAAGCGGCTGCAACAGCAATCACCACGACAACTGTAGATGTGGAGAATGCACAGCTCGTCGAATTGAAGGCGAGGGAATCGAGTGCAGTCTTGCCATTCCCAACCGCCCATGAACAAAACAATGGCATCAGCCCATTGCCGGCGTACATAGTCGAGCTAAACGACCCTGATATAGGTGGTCCAGTGGAGTATATGCCCGCTGAGGATGGTTACTCACTTAAAGTCATCGCTTGGGATTTGCTGCCACCGTTAGAGCAAGAACCAAAAATAATCACTGCAGAGAGAAATGTGCCGCAGCGCGTATCTGGTGTCGAAGACCCAATAACACATAACATAAAAGTTTCCCTCACCGCCGGGCAGAGTTTGAATACACAGGGCAATCTAAAAGGCGTATCCAGTGAAGGTAGTGTTTCCACAGAACCCCTTACAGATACAAAATGGGGCGACATTCATTCTACGAGCACAACGACTACCACCACACCCAGAGCCACTACCGTGCGTACCACAAAGCCAACAACAACGAGGACTACGACAACTAATCGTCCAACAACAACTAAACGTCCTACGACGACAACCACAACCAAAAGACCAACGACGACAACAACACGTCGCACCACAACCACTAGTCGAACCACTTCAACAACTACCACTCCTGCGCCGCTTAATCCTAACGACTTTTTCCAATTAGAACACGGTGATTCGTTCACAATACCATCTTGGTTAGCCGATATTGATGACCCTGAATTGGATGCAGCGGTAACATACATCGTTCCGGATGATATTCACGAATACAATGATACAATCTCCCGGGATATCCTGCCTCCACTTGAGCCATACACCGATCTCAATAACATCGATTTGCCAGCACCAGCATCGCAGCTCACAACAACAACCACAACGAACCGACCACGTACCGCAGCTCCAAATTTCAGTACACGCCAAGTCGTCACCACAACCACTCGACGTCCCACCGTGTCCACGCCGCGACCTCATTGGGTGCGTGCCTATCCCACGACTTCCCAAACTACCAGCACTACAACAACCCAAAAACCGCACTCCTTCGATGATCGTTTCTCCTCTAATCACATTGCACAGTCGCACGATTCAACATCCGCCTCATCTTCTACATTCCCCAGTTCGAAAGTAAGCACATCATTCCTTAGCAAAAGTACTACCACTACGGCGACGACACAAAGACCGCGTTTAACAACACCTACGCACCAACAGCTTAATCATTTTAGTCGATTTAATCAAGATCTTCCTAACGCTAATGTAGATCATATAACCAATGCCGAAGTGGAAGAGACCGTAGCGGTGGAAAAATCTAAATTATCAAATTCCAACCCCTTCTTGCCAGCGCGGCCATTTGGATCGCTGAATGCAGGCCAATTCGTCACGACAACAACAACCACAACCACGACGACAACTCCAGCAACGGCAATAGATGAGAATCCGTTTGATTCTGCCACTTTGCCACCTTGGTTAGCTGGCTTCGATTATCCCGACTTGAGCCCAGGAGTGCCATTCATTTACAATACGGACGATTCCAATTCAGACGTCCACAATGATTTGCTGCCACCCTCGCAGCAGAACATAGAGGCAACAGATGCAACAAAGCCAGTTTTCATAACTTCCTCCCCCGCATCCTTTAACTCCTTCCAAATTTCACCCAGTTTATCTAATCGGCACGACTCCACTTTCGCTTCCGCCTCTACTTCTACCACACGTACTTTTGCTTTTAATAACTCCCCATCAAAAGTCACTACAACTGTCAAACCATCAAACATCCATAATCCATTCGCGCAAGTGCCTAATTACAACAGCAACAAGCAAGAAGAGACCGCCACTTTGCCACCAGTCCTTTTCATACCACCAACTGCAGAAAACGAGAGCAATAATGAAGCTGCAAGCGGAAATGATATCAGCAATCGAAATCCTCAAACAGACAACCTAAGCGCTAACATTTACAACCAACAACAGTCTCAACTGCAACCAGCAGCATCCGCTGGACAAACATTTATCCAGAAACCATCCTCATCAAGTTTTAATACAAATTTTGCAGCTCCATTCGAATCAACGGCGGCACCTGGAAGCGGCGATGCATCCTCCCCAGCCGATCAAGATTTTGGCAGTTCGACGAAGACGACATTTACGAAGAGTAACGAAGGCAAAGTGATAACTAACAACATACTCGGCCCTAGCAGTGCTAGTACAACACCAACGAAACAATTCGGATTTAGTACAATTTCCACCACCGGGCAAACGAGCCTCCAAAAAGGTGAGTTTTTGAAGAGAAACTTCAGGGTTTCGATAGCATAAAATTTTAACATTATAAGGGCCAGTTTCTCAATGTCTGGTTAACACTAACTGCAGGTTAAATATCGTTATCTACGTGATCGACTCCATAACATATAACAGTGAGTCTATAGCGATGTTTAACCTGTAGTTAGTGTTGACCAGACACTGAGAAACTG
Organism: Rhagoletis zephyria; assembly: GCF_001687245.7. Taxonomy (NCBI): domain Eukaryota; kingdom Metazoa; phylum Arthropoda; class Insecta; order Diptera; family Tephritidae; genus Rhagoletis; species Rhagoletis zephyria. The sequence goes on along the minus strand of NW_016160850.1, from coordinate 35,423 downwards.
GCCTAAATGTCGTGTCCCTATTATTTTTCACATGACTATAATTAAACTGTTGCCGTTTTCTTTGTGCGCGCATCACGTAAAAACTACTGTACCGATTTAAACGAAATTTTAAAGGATTGCAGGGAAACACATAGAGAAGGTTGTTATATACTCTTTTCCAGTAGGTGGACAAAGGGAGGGGAAATAATTATTATTCTTGAAATTTTAACGAAAAAGATCAACAACTTGTTATTATCGTAATCATACGTCCTATTGTCATTTACAAGGTTGAATTATAATTATTATAGAGTTTTGCAACCGATTTATCAGTTCGTCGGAAATTATTTTTATGTACATATGTTACCGCAAAACTTTTGACCACGTTAACCGATTTCTATAGAGTTTAACCAAAAAGATCAACAAGTTATTATCATCGTAAAATCATTTTAACTATACTGCTGTATTTGTGTTCATACATCCTATTGTCATTTACAAGGTTGAATTATAATTATTATAGAGTTTTGCAACCGATTTATCAGTTCGTCGGAGATCTTTTTTATGTACATATGTTACCGCAAAACTTTGGACCACGTTAACCTATTTCTATAGAGTTTAGAGTTGCTAGAAAATCGCGTTGATTCATGGCATTATTTTACTGACGGTATTAATATTTTCTTCCACACAACAAAATTGTCGAACATTTGCGTGAAAAAAATTCCCAAAAATCAACGCGATTTTTTAACAACTACAACTTGCATTTCGTTATACTGAAATTTAATGGGCTCTAAAACTGCATAAATAGAAAGTTGCAAATTAGTATGCAAATTCATTGAATTTTCCCGAGTTTTGCACAAAATTTAAAGATTTTATATTTATTTTTTTTTTTTTGGTTTAACTATTTATATTAAAAAAGATAAATTCGAAAAGAAATTAGAATGATAAACTTCGCATACATACATATATGTATTGCGAAAGATTCTTTGTGCCAATACGTCACTGTACATATACATGTTTTCGTTTGTTTTTTCTACCAACAGATTTTCAACACAGCACATCAAGTAGCTTAAGCGGAAGTTCACAAACTTTCAATAAAGCGGCCACCCCTAGTGGATTCTCAACGTTTACCAGTACGCAGCAGAGCACGAATTTCGCCGGTTTTAGCAGCAAGGGTAGCGTCGATTCAACAACTAATGCTGGCGTTGGCAAGTACACCGGTGGCTTTGGCGGATCACCAGGTGTTCTGGGTAGCGGAAAATTGGGTTATGCTGTGCAAGCAGATGGATCTGCAGCTACAACTGCAACTTTACCAAAGCTACCTGCAAATCCCAGTTTTGCAAATCGCATCGGCATTGCGGAACCTGCCGGGGTCACGTCCAGTATCGGGGCTGATCTCAATAAGTATCAAGGAACTTTTGGTGGCCCACCCGGAGTTCTGGTTCCTTTTGACAATGTCAAAAGCGGATAACTACAGTAGGAGTAAGCACGGCTAAGAGCCGATCGCAGCGTCAAGGATTATTTATTTATACATATGCTTATACAATATAATTGAGAGTATTCTAGTTTGTCAAGCAAGTTCACATTTATAAGATGAATCGACAAAATTAAACCTACGAATCAAAACTGCTCGTATTTTAATGTAATATTTTATATAAATGAAATTAAAAAATGGTATTTCTTCTACTTACCTTTTATTGACCGACTTCAAAATAGGAGGAGGTTATGAATTCGTCGAAATATTTTTTTATGTATGTTACCGCATAAATTTGGACCACGTTAACCGCTTTCTATATTTCCATTTTTGAGGAAAGGTGGTACCACCGAGGGTGTCCCATACTAATTTGGTTTAGATTCGATCATTGGATCATGAAGAAATTAACGTTACTCTTACAGCCTTATCATGAATTTTCATTCCGTGGACTCGTTCACATTTCGCCCAAGCAGTTCACTTATTGTATGTTGAATATTCACTAGGGATATGCCGGATAGAGATTTTCGCCGCATAACCCGATTCCGGATACCATGTAAAAAAATAAGAGCCGGATTCGGATATGTGATCTCATATCCGGTAGACTGCTGCCTTAATAAATTTCACAAATTTGTTATATTAGGTTATGTTTTCGAGATGAACTATCCAATACGTAATTAGGAATACAAAATTTCTCATCGGAAATCCAAGTTATAAAATAATCCTGTATTAAAGAGATAACTCCTCCATCTGCAGCCCCGATTTATCGATTATTTTTGGTGAATAGAGGAGAAACGTCGAAGAACAAAAGATAAACGACAATGAACGCCGCTAAACAAAAACGCGTAGTTGATGTATTTTTATTTTAAAATGTTATTAAAGTCGAACTATTATGCATGCCTACACATCGTCCCGCAATGCTTCATTGTTGCAATATTTTGTGACACACGTTTCAAAACTCGTTTTTTCTGACATCAAAAAATCTAAAAACTGGGTTGGCGGTGAACCATGGTACAATAATTACAAGTATTATCTTCCCAGAGAGCGCATATTCCGATCGGCCTTATTTGAAAAATATCATTGTTGCCCACACTAAAAGGTTTACTGCTAGGAGAAAGGGATATTTCCATACCCCATAAACCATATATGTACACGTATTTTTTTAAACAAACCTTCTTGCAGAGAACTTATTTAAATTGCAAAAGCTGAAAAATAAACATTTGCTTAGTAAATAAATTCAAAATTGGTATGGCTCACTTCATTTCAAACGTTTTTTCTTTTGTTTTGAAAAATTATAAAAATAAATTGAGCGAAAACAAAAAGTAAAGCCAACTGAAAGTAAAAGAATCAACATTGAATAACATAAAAAGCAATTTAAATCTAGTGAAAACTTTTGCATCTTATATCTACTTTTATCTTAGATAGGAAAGCCAGAGATAGAGAGAATAGAGTAATAAAGAAAGGCAGCAGAAAGAATGATTATTTATACACCTATAAAGAATGGACACGAGAAAAACTAGTCAATTGTGTTAACTCATCACTTGCGTAAAACTAACTGTAGGTAAAAAGTAAGTTTACAATTTCATAGGGTATTTGTGCAAAAAGCAAGAAAAAGTATGTGTGGACGAGGAAACATACCTCGAATCAGCCGTTAAGCTGATTCGGGGCGCTGAGTTTAATAATGCAACGAAGACAAATTGAGTCCAAGATGACTTCAAGCTAAAAATGTTGGGCAAATTCCTTCTTTTTTGTTATTTTTTTGCCCTTATAAATACTTGGTGTGGCAAGCCACCTGCATGTGTGGCATGAGAGCAAAAAAATCATTACTACGGGCTCGGCTCCATAAATCAAAAAATTTAAATGCAGGAGTGTTTGCAATATCGTTTGCTGCCGTTCATAAAGCAACATAAAGGCACAGTTCTGTTCTGTCTTGATTTAGCATTGTGCCATTACAGCCCTCTTGCCATGAACTGATATGTCAGTCAGTGAAAATTATTGAAAAAAATTGCTAAAAACGAAAGAAGGCATCAAAAATTATCAGAATTTTTAAATTAATTTGCAAAGAGAGGCAGACCCCGTCACAATAACGGATGTCCATATCCTAATGAGAGGGCTCAAATGTAAATTGCGCCATTTTGTTTATAATGAAGATAATTGAATTATTATTATTTTTTTTTAATATAGTAAGCTTAATAAAGAAGATGATAAAATAGAAAACTCTGCAATATGTTGTTATAATGATTTTCGACTGACCAAAATTGTTCGTGTCCATTCTTTATGTAATACTTCTATATTGGCAGTAAGCTAACTTCCAGTGTTGCCACGGACAAATTTTTTGCCTACCAAAATCAACGAAAACCTACCAAAATTTTATTCAAGTTTTTAATATTTGTTTAATGTGAAGTTTATTAAAAATTTAGATAAAATATTATTTAGAAAAACTGAAACACGGCTAGTAGAATAAAAANTTAAAAATTTAGATAAAATATTATTTAGAAAAACTGAAACACGGCTAGTAACTAGAATAAAAGCAAATAAACTACGTATAACAATTCAATTTACTGTACAGACTTACACAAATGTTTGTCTCTTTACACATACATAATATTATTATAATGATTATTACGTCGGGGATACACGCGCTGCGACCTAAGAAGATCTATTGTGCTTAACCCTAATTGTAATCACTCCAATCAGTGTTACGTTATTGTGAGCCTCCAAGTGGCTCAAAAAAGTTTTACATCTTTCCACAAGCCTGTTGCCGTTTTAAAAGAGTCTAAGGCCTTTAACCTCCCGAAAGATCCGATATAACATTTAATTAGGCCCCATTTATTTTTCTACACAGACATCGATTCCGAAGACTTTCGCCTGGAATATAGTTTGGTATGTGTAAAAAATGGCAGACTTTCTGGAATTTTCGTCCAAATTCGCCTGCCCCAGTACTCTCGTCGTCCATATTTGAACCGTCGGTATACCATGCTTGGGACCTTTGGTCAATCCAATTCACAGCAGTCTCTTTCAGGAACTCTGACCATAGAGGGTTTGTAGAAGGGTAACTAGGGATTATCCAGGAATGGCTTTAGAACCTCCAAATGACCTCGAAGATCCCAAATTTTCTTGCTAATCATATTGGGCACTCCTCTGCCGCACATGTGACAACGGGTCTTACTACCATATTGAGGGCACAATAGATCCCCTGGTCGCAGTGCATCCCTCAACTGAATATCTACTACAATATTGAAAGACCAATAGGTTAGTTTTGGTGATATTCCTCAAGTCTTATAAAGAAGTCCCTGTCAGGTGGACAATCGTGGACTCCACCGGTGAAATATTCGTGTAAACAAGGTTGCTAAAATGTTTGGAGATACAAAAAAATTTTTGGAGATCGAAAAAAATTTAGTGGGACCATATTTTGACAAGTTTTCACATTTATTTTTTGCTATTTAACAGCCTCATTGCGAGAGTCGCGCCGAATGCAAGGCGTTTTTCGAGAGTCGAATCGTATCGAAAATTTAGCGTCATTGCCTAAAATTTCCACTCGACTAGTGTATTAAAACGGAAGAACTTGGCAGCACTGCATAGTTTTCGACAATTTTCGTCGTTTACTTATTTCAGCACGACAGTAGACAATGCTAATGTTGTCGAGTCGTACAATTAAGCCTAATTTACGACTTACGCAATGAGGCTGTAAATTGAGTTATTTTTATAAAAATATAGTTCATTCTTTAACAATAACCGTTTAAAGCCAAGTTTAAGACTTTGTGCAGTATTTAAAAAAACAACAAACTTTGGTAAAAATGTCGAGTTTTTTAATTGGATTTTCTAGAAAAACTTTGAGTATGCAGTTTTGTAGCCCACCCAATTCTAGTGTAAAACAGAGCAAATTTCAGGTATCTAATTTTTTTGCTGATGGTGTTGCCTAAAAAGGAAGGGTTCCCTAAAAAAAAGGGGTTTATTAATTATATGAAAGCAAGTGCTACAAAGAAAATTCTAAAAATCAACGGCAATTTTTAGCTATCAGAAATTTTATTACACTAGGTGAGAAATTTCAACTTTAATTTTTTTAAATCAATGTGAAATTAGTGAAGCAAAAAAAAATTTACACCTAATTCCTCACAAAAAGCAGTTCATCCCCCGCTTCCCAATGTAAACTGGAATTCCCCACAAAAAAATCACGGTCCATTCCCCGATTCCCCATGTAAACTGAAATTCCCCGCAAATCAGGGAATTCCCCACGAGTTGGCTTCCCTGGTCTCAGTGCGGATGGGAGGCTATTCCAAAGACGAATAGCGTGGACAAAGTATTGCCGCTCGGATATTGAGGTGTTGTATTTCGAGTGTAACAGCTGTGAAGATCTAGTTAACCGGGTATAGTGTAAACAGCACTTTAGATACTGCGGTTCATTCGTGAGTAGAATTTTATGCAGCATTACAAGACACTTTACCTTTAATAGATCATTAAACCAAATTTAAAAAATTTGTGTGGCAAAATTCGAAATATGATCACGCTTTCTAATGCCGTATATATGTATACCTGGAAATATTGTCTGTCACACTTAGCAAACAATTCTTGAACCGTATAAAGTGTCGGTATCAGGTAACTTTTAACAAGAAATAGGCGGATTTTGATTGGGCTAAAATATTGAGTGGCCCATAAAGAGCGCAGCATCTCATAAACTTTCCCGATCGCTTCATAGATGTGGTTGTTCCAGGTTACAGTCCCGTTGAAAATTATGCCAAGATTTTTGGCGGAGTCAACATACCGTATTGTAGAATTATTCAGCGTAACACTGTCAAAGCTGTCGAGCCGAAAGTTTTTCTTATGTATAACAATGCATTGTGATTTGCTGGGGTTTATGACCAGTCCACTGTTAGAAGCCCACCCGTTGACAAGGTCTAAATCATTATTAAGATTTCGGATGCAAGTATTAATTGATAATTACTAATTACTACACTGAGAAAAGGGATTAGTTTTGACAACTAAAGATATTTAGTTCCCGAATTTTGACAATATTTGGGAACTGTTACCAAGGCTTGGGAACTTCTACCATGGGTTGGTAATTATAACTAAATATATTAAAGCTTCTAATATTCATCTAGGTTGTACCAAATCGTTAATTTAGTTGAAGGGTTTGGTAAATACTAATAAATATTTTTTTAAAGCATATTTCTACAAATTCAATTCCGTAACGTATGGTTCATAAAAGGATGTCATTAAGCTCTTCTAATACAGATAAGCTTTCTTTTAACACATGGTTTAGTCATAGCTACCAAATCTTAGTTGAGGCAACCACGATTTGGTTTGAGAGCGGAACATATTCATGCTTGTGAGCCACCCCTAAATAATGCTGAGCGCTCTCTGAGCACATGAGTGTTTCACATACGAAGAGCGCCAGCTGAGCAATGCACACGTCCCACTAAAGGCCCGTTTACATACAACTTTGGCGTTGCGTTGGCGTTGGCGTCGCTTCGACAGCTGACTATGAATACATGCATTTATATGAAAGTCTCCACATAACCAAAGTTGGGCAACGCCAACGCCAACACAACGCAGAAAGATGACCAACTCTCAACTTTTCGCGCGCGTCATTCGTCAGCTGTTCCAAATAATCAAAATTATGTGATTCAATTTTCATTTTTAAAAAATATAGGAAATATATNAAGGCCCGTTTACATACAACTTTGGCGTTGCGTTGGCGTTGGCGTCGCTTCGACAGCTGACTATGAATACATGCATTTATATGAAAGTCTCCACATAACCAAAGTTGGGCAACGCCAACGCCAACACAACGCAGAAAGATGACCAACTCTCAACTTTTCGCGCGCGTCATTCGTCAGCTGTTCCAAATAATCAAAATTATGTGATTCAATTTTCATTTTTAATCAAATGCGGGCAGGAAATATATTTTTTAATGCAATTATTGATGTAAAAATTTGGTTTTTCTGCCGCTAGTATGTTAATTTAGTGACCAAAGTATTCTCTGCTAAGCGTTCATTGTAGCAAGCACGGGCGTTACTCGCGCTCACGGTGGAGAGAATACAGAGGTGGCGCCGATGACGATACCCACGGTGGAGAGAATACAGAGGTGGCGCCGATGACGATACCGCTACTCGGGTCTCAGTGATTTTGACAGAATCAGCTGTTTTGGTGACGTCATAGTAGAGAAGACAGCAGTAGTGATGTGCTCAGTCAATACTTTCAAGTATTGATCGATATTCGGTAACGATTTAAAATGTATCCAATACTCTCGATACTCGGTACCAAAACATTTAGATTTCAAATAAAAGCGCACACAGGCCAAAGATATGGAAAAAAACGGCTCAGGGGAGACTCGCCAATAGAGCCATAGAGCTTTTAATACTGATTCAAATGAAAGATGTATATATGTCGGTTCCAGGCCATAACGCAGAGAAACTCTCACTTGTTTGAAGTATTTTTGTTCCAGCTGAATCTGACGATATCATCTTTGGAGGCCTAGGGGCAGATTCTATAACCAGTTAGCGACAATTTTCGAATCGGTATCGGGTTTGTTGACGTATGATATGAAATATTGTTACACCAACAAGTACGATATCGATCCGAAACTTGTCGCTAACTGGTTAGATCTCCCCCCTGAAAAGCTTCATCATCCGTCAAAACATTTTTCTTGAACCTTGGATCGACTAAGGTTAAAACTGATAAAATAATATTTTTCTGTGGCGATAAGTTCAAGTGTTTTAGCCGATATCATATAAATTAGTAATGAAAGTTTTTTCTAAACCTGAAATGCATATAATGGCGAGGGTTTAATGTAAATAATCGGTATCGGATACCGAAAAGGAAGTATAGGGTACCGAAATCTTTTTTAAGTATTGGGTACCGAGTATTGGGGACAATTCAGCACATCACTAGTCGCCCTCATTCTCGCCGCTCTCAGTTGTCAACTCTACGATGACGTCACGCTAAAATTACTCTCACGAATTCTGCTGCAATCGGCGCAATCTTGTATTCTATCATTCTTGATGTGGACGGGCCTTTATTGAATCATTTGAATGCGCTAGTATGCCGACCATTGCATAAAAACGATTCAACGAATGAAACTGTTTGCGTGGAAATAATTGCTCCACTACCGCTGTTCGTATATTGGTGAAACACACGTGTGGTCACAGAGCTTCGATAAGCACTTTCGACCACAGTCGAAAATCGAATGCAACTCATATTAGTGGCCTTTATTATAAAAATACAAAAACAAATCTGAACTACATAGATGTTAAAATCGAAATCCGGAAATCCGGCCGGATTTTAGCCAGTGTCCGGACGGATAGTCGGATAATAGAAAAACGGTCGGATAAGCCGGGTACCCGGCACATCCCTAATATTCACCAAGCGAAGTAGTTCACTTCGAGTCATTTTCACCCTATCGTATACCAAGAATGATAGCATACAAGATTGCGCCATTCTAATTGCTTTCAAATGTCTAGTATTAAATTGTGGAGCAAAAAGATAGACCAGTTGCGTGTTGCACAATAAACAATAATAAAAAAACGCAGTCTTTATGTACGAATGCATTTTGATAAATATGAATGTGGATAAGAATGTAAATAAAAAATGTCAGGATTTAGACAAAAACGACTTAGTAAGTATTAATACTCTTTTATTTTTGGGAGGTCGAATGTGGAAGTAGTTAAACTACGAAATAGCATGACCAAGTGGAAATTAAACGATTTACAACTATTTTCTTCATATGATGATAAAATAAGGTTAAAGATGAACAATCGGCAAATCCGCCTCTGCTGGATTAGAGTCATTCATTTTTTGGTGTACTACCAGCAGCACTGTTATTAGTGCCAGATGCAGTGCTCCCAGTGGGGGCAGAGGGGTTAATTGGATTTAAAGTGATCACCTTCGGAGAGGTTTGAATAGAAGTTCCCGAACTAGTGGCACCAGAAGCACTGGCCTCCGAAGTCATCCCGCCGCTTTGAGCGACTATTGTTACACCAGGTGAAGTTGAGCTTGCACCAACCGTCTTTGTAGCGGGGACTATATTGACCAACTTACGTACCGTGAGATTACGATTAAGCAGCTGTGACTTTAACTGAGCCGGGATTTGCTTCAATCCACCAGGTTTAACGACGATATTTCGAATTTGCGGACGATCTGTCAACATACCGCTGCCCCCAGTTACGGCTGCTGAAGTGGCCACATTAGTAGCATTGGCAAGAGTTGATGAAATAGCCGCTCCACCAACAGTGGTGCCAATAATTTGTACTTGTGGTAGTGACTTTGTAGAGACGTTCAATACACCTGACGTCTGACGAGCCCCAATGGTCACTGGAGACTTTAGTGTCTGCAAATTTACCTGTTTTACGGATGATACAATTGGGGTACTGCCACTGCTGCCACTTCCTGTACTTGCAGATAACTGTGTGGCTGGTCGTGGCACAAGGGTTGTTGCAGACGTCTTCGGATTGGTAACAACAACTTTGGTGTATTTCGGCAACTGTTGTGCAATATTTGATCGTGATATGATATTCGGGCATGGCTTCATTGTGTTACGATTGATGAATACCACCTTATTTTGTTTATTAACCGACGTTTGGGCTGTATGTTGTAAAAGTGGACTGCCGGCAGTCTTATTAATTATATACGTGCCACCTCCAGTCTTGGGCGGTGTACTCACGGTGCTCGACACACCAGCGTCGCTCGATGCAGAAGAATTCGCCTCTTTAATAATTTTCTGGCTAATTATCAGCTGGCCAACACCGGAAGTATTAGCTTTGGGAGAAAGTTATTTATGTATAAAAAAAATAATTTATGAAAGCTTACACGAGCCTACCTGGCTTGTTAGTTGCAGCAGGTGCACCTACAGAATCCGAGAGGTTGCCGTCATTGTCAGCAAACACAATCGGCATATCGATTATGTTTGACAGGTCCAAATTAGATGTTGATGTGCCTGAAATGAGGGTCGTGGCTGTTGACTTAACGTTACTTAAACCAGTGTTAGCTAGTTGCAGTGTGGTGCTACCACTGGCATTCTTCACCACCGTGTATTTCTGATTAGAAGTGCCAGGTGGTGCGGCTGTCACAAACTGAGTCGTCTGACCGTTGGGCGATTTTAAAGTGAAAATTTGTTGTTGGTGATGTGCAGCGGTGCCGCTGGCTGGAGATGTCGACACAATGCTTCCGATGGATGTGCTTCCAGAAGCGTTGTTTTGCTGCATGGACGCGGTCTTAATTGTATAAATTTTTGATTGAGATTGCATTGGTGGCTTAAGTTGTACGAACTGATTCGACGGTATCATCTTTATTTTGGCACCAGGTGGTATCACCTTGTTTTGCAGAGGATTTAATAATGCAGTTTTTATTGGAGTAGACTTAGATGGTGCAACAATTTCGTAGTTTGTTACAATCTTATGTGCTCCCTGTGATGATTCTGTACTCGAATTATGTATCGAACCGTCGGGTTCATTTGAATCACCCAATATTGATTGTATGGCCATGTTCAGATCTTCATTTGTAATGGCAGTGCTGGGCGAAATTTGAGACTTTTGCCCTTGCTGTTGAGAAGCTTTGGAAGTGTTACCAATGCCAAGCAATGACGACTGCGAAGTTTTAGCTGGTGGAGATGTAGTCGTATTCAATGGACGAGTGCGCGGTCGGCCAACTGAAAACGGATAAAAGTTACAAAAGCATTACATTACATTGTTTCAAAACAAATTAATGAAATCGAAATGCGTTTTTTACCCTTTCGCTTCACTTGGAATGGATCAGGGATTTTTACTTTTCTTGGTTTGGCTTGGATATGGAAGGAATGGCAAAGGATGTGGAAAATTCGGGTTAATATCGCATTTTTATGTTGGTTAGTTCATGAAATTACATAATTTCGAAAATTATGTGTTAGCAGAAGAGCAATTATAACTAAAATAAATACTACAAGTTGGATGAAATCAAAGCAGAAGGTGATGCTTATGCATTAGACAGATTCAAATAACATACTTGGTTGAACGCATTTAGTTTTCACCGGAGTTTGCTCTTGATCGGAGTTCATTGCTTCATTCTTGCGCTTGCGTTGAACACCGCTAATCTTCGTGTTGCCTTCGGTATTACTACTACCAATGGTATTACCGGTAGCATTTCGACCTTGCTTAGCGTGTACCAAACTTGAAATTGTAGTGGGAATGCGTGGACCAGGTGGATTGGTTAGAATTTTTTTGATGAATTCATAAAGTTCATCCTGATTAATTTAAAACAAAAGAAAAATAAAGCTAATTTTTTATATCAAAGAATTTGAGATTTAAACATACCACAACCATAGCGTCCACCAAGGATTGAGTAACGTTATCTAATTTTCTGCGGCTTTTAGGCACACGTAATACATCGTCAGCGCTACCCACCACCACTAAAGAGGTTTCAGATTGCATTTTTTCACGTAGCGACTCGATTTCTTCCGTGCTAAAGAAAAATTATTTACATTTAATATTTTTTTGATTCCCATGTTTCCATACCTTGTTTTCGCCGAGTTTTGGCCAATCACAAATAATATCGGGATCTTTATATCCAATATGCGGTCGTCTGGAGTACCACGCACTCCGTTAAATGTATTGTATGCGAATCCCATACACACAACGCATGCCACATTTTCTGACATAGCCACTTGCAAAGCTAAAGCAGAACCTGCGTTGAATCCAATCAAAATAATGCTGCGCTGTGGATTCTCATTTCGAAGCTCCTGTATTTTAACTCTAGTGAGTGATGCAATTTGTTCAGCAACTTGCTCTAACGGCTGCCGAGCAATATGGCTAACTGCAAGTACACATCGAGTTTAAAAAGTTATGTAGCATATCTTGCAATTATATAAAAATACAGATATGTAGTTATAACTGGACTTGCCATTTGAAGGTAAAGTGACTTGTACAATCTGCGTTATGCTTGCCAATTGATGGTACCACTTTTGAAGCCTGTTTGGAACGGGACCACTTGTTGGTACAGAGGGCAGGGCAACAATGACTGCATTCTGAGTTAATTTACGAACTTTCGTATTGGCGACGGGCTCCCATTTATTCTTCATTACCGGCGCCAAAAGTTCTTGACTAACGTTAAGTGGCCTTCCAAACAGCATTTTATCCATGAGGGATGGTAGTTTTGATTTCAGAGTCTGTAAAATATCCAAGTATGAGGCCATATATGTCGAAGGCAGAGAGTCCATTAGTAGAAAATGCAGCCATTGTGTGAGACGCGAATCCCAGGCGACAGCAGCTAAAGCCTTACGCATTCGACTAGCTGATTTATCGACCACGGAACGACGCTGCATTGGTTCGTTTTGCCGGTTTGCATTCGCCAGACGTCCCAGCTGATCATTGTCCAAGATATTTGCAACTTTACTGAATAGTGTCTTTTGCATGTTGCTCCATCCAGATCTTTAAGGAATATAGATGTGAGTTTGAAATTGTGCTGCGGAAAAATTATAACATACTGATTAATACGTGATTCCCAGTCATCATCGTCAGGATTATTGTTCTTGACGTATTTAGCAATTCGAGAGCACTCATTCATTGCTTCTTTGGCTGCAATTTCATTGTACGTGGGTACATCAGCTTGGTTGCATTCGTCAAAATCATGTTCTTCGAGTGGATGAGTGTGGCAAGAAGGGCACTGTGGTGTACGCCGAACCAAAATTGTTCGAGCCGGAGACAAACCGGTGCTAAAACTTCCTAAAGTCCGTGTGTTATCTCGCGTATAGCTATGCTCCATTTTGTTGTTGGCGTCACCACTATTATTAATTGCATTTACAGATCCACTAATAGGTTGGAGGTTTGTAATCTGATGCTAAAAATATTTAAATAGGATATGTACACATGTAAACAAATGAATTTATGTACATACATTGGTATCAACATATTTTCCAATAATTATTTTATAAATATTTAATTGTTTTAATTTTTTTTTTGTAGTGACAACTATCTCATAGGTGATTTTTAATAACTAAAATACTAATCAGGAAAATCAATACATAGTTGGGTCGCAGAAGTAAAACAAATATTTTGTTACCTTAATATCGAGGCCCTATCTAACATCGTCGCAGAAATATAAAAAGCCGTAACTAACTAAAAATCCAAAACTCACTTTTTTATTGATTATGATACATTTCATCGAATCATAAGTTCTCACATCATTTTATGCAAGTTAATTACGTTTGTATTTCAGCGACGGTGTGAGATAGGACGTTTCTATAGTAGGATGTTTGTAATATTATTTTTATATTATTGAGTAAGTTAAAGACAACAATTGGTAAATTTATGTAATATTAGGTTCATTCAAGGAAAACGTATACATATGACACACAATCTTCAAAGGTGGCACAACTCAAAATTACAAGTTTGCCAGAAAATGCGGAAACTTTACCTTAGGGTTTTTCAACAAATTATAGCAAAAATTTGGCCCAGCTTTCGCTGAAAGGTAAATAAAAGCTCTGTGTACATTTTAAGCGTAGAGTTTCAAAAATGCTAAATTTCTATTTGTGTTACTTTTGAAGATCGTGTGCGAATGTACGGAAATAAGAATTAATTTACTCTTTTCCCAGACGGCGCCGTTGACAGTGTTACAACGGGTGCTCTTGGCCGCACCGGTACGCTTTTTACAATACTGTTTGCCACTTTTGCTAATATCTATAGCTCTTTTATTTAAGTAAATATTTTCGTGTCTATGATTCTTGTACTATTTTTTCTGTATTCATGTAACTTGTTCCTTATTCGCATGTCGTTTAAAAATTACTTTGCTTAAACCAATCTTGCCTTGCTTGTTTTAGCGATAAAAGCTAACATTTTGTTTAATAATAAACAATTATACACTGTATAATTTATTTATTACAATCTTCCTATATTCACAACACTCCTATTGACAAAATCACTTTTTCTTCAGGTTTCTTTCGCAATATGGCGTCGGTAGAAGGATTGCCAGATGTTCGTAATTAGAAATTAAATTAAAGCTTTTAAAAATCCCTTTTACTAAAACTTTAGTTTACAAAACGTATTTATAGAATAATTTGTACACGTATAGCTACTAGCACCTAGCGTCACCATGAATCAAAATACACATATATTACTCTTGGTAAGGCAGCATTTAAAAAAAATTTGTTTTTGTATGGCTTTTTTTTGTGGCTTAATGATTAGAGAGCATAGTACCACTCTATAGCAGTCGCCCCTGTGCAGCAAAGGCAAACCTCCAGGCGAATGTCTGCCATAAAAAGCTGCTCATAAAATCCATTTCCATTCGGATGCGGCATAAAGGCAATGGTTCCTCCGTTTTTATAACAATATAGCAAAAGTATAGCATTGTTTACCAAATTTCTTACCTTATCTTTTTCGAATACTATCAACTTAATAACCGGAATTAAGCGGTGTAATAATAAGAACTTTCTTTAATTACGGAAAAACGTAGGAATTCATCAAGGTTCTATTGAATATACGTATCGTTACCTAAAAATGAAAAGGTACCAGGTCCATTTTTTGAAATTATTAAGGAAACAAAAAAACGATGCAGTTTCGCATTATCCGTCATTCTAAATTTTGAAAACAAAAAAGTTGACTTCGCACCTTTTCACCATTAGGTAGCGATATATTATTCTTTATTGGCCACGGTCAGTAATTATCACTATATTTGGATCGTGATCCATATTGATGGATTGATGGATCGCGCACGAATGCTACATGTTCAATATTTATCGCGTCAGTATTTGCATAATTTTTGTGCTGCACGCTTATCCTATCGCAAGAAAATATTTTTATTTGATACGAATAATTTACAGATAATGCATTCCATAATTATTTTAAAATGATAATACAAGATGTACTGCCGAAATATATGGATCACGTTTTGAAAATGCTAAACGTTAAATATTTATTGACGGTATTGCGATGCGCGATCCAGATTTCGAAATTTTTAGAAATCCATTAATATTGTATGCTACTACATCAATAAATATCGCGATACTTGGATCACGTCAATAAATACTGACCGTGTGACAGGGCCCATTGAATAATGCACGTATAAACGACAAAGCATCCTAAACTATTTTTTAGTGTGGCAGCACTGTCTTTTATTATTTCTTTTATCAATTTGTAGTAGATCAACTGGTGATTTCACCACTATTTTGCCATGATTTTATAAACAAAAAAAATCTAGATATTTTATAAACTATATTTATCTACATATTCTACATGCAAATAAATTTATTATATCCTTTTTTATAAAATACTTATTGTAATTATTTCATTTCAATCATTATTACCTCAATATCTTCGTCTTCAGACGCAGCCGCTGCTGTGCGAGTTCCATCGCATTCTTTGCGCTGGAGGAAATCTTCGAACAATTTCATATATGAATTCATTACCAGCGCAACTTTCCCTTTATTTCGCGTATTACACAGCTTTCACAATTAACACAATATTATTATTATAAACCAAAACGATAAACAACGTAAAAGGCTGCAATGTGCGTGATGCTTTTGTCCACTGTTCTGCCGCAAAAAATTTTGACAGCTAGCAATTCAACACATTGCCAAAGAGTAAAAAGCAGTAACGATATGCAAAAGTGTTCGAAGTCGTCTTTAGAGAAGGTTCTGACTAACGGCGCCGTTATATTACCGGTTAATTAATTTTATGATTGCATTTTTAAATCCACATTATAAATAATGCTTGTTTACGTGTTTAATTACCTTCATCGTTGGACACCTGCGCGTTGCAGTCAATTCCACCACAACCATGTAGGCCTTTGACCAGCGTTGCCGTTTTGGTCCAATTGAACCAAGATTGTTAGCTTCATTCTCCGTTGGTAGCTTGGTTGGTTTGATGGAGCTTTTGTTAGGAAACAATGTTTTGAAAATACAACTAACAGGTTTATTCTGCACGTTACCAAAGATATTGTAACAGGTCTATTCCGCGCTGGTAATAAAAAGTTTGTAACCGGTAAATAAAGTTCCTGTCAATTTTTAAATCCTTTCGCATTCTGTATACTCCTGTAACCGGTGAATTTTGTTACCATCTCATAAGCTGGTAACAAATTAATGCCCCGTGAAATATGCAATGCCAGGATTTGCACAATTCCTCATAGCTGAATTGCTGAATATTTTAACTGCATTACCAACGTACCTAGAATCGCGGTGACAAGAACTGGTAACATTTTTTGGTAATACAATTTCCCGGTTACAAAATCTTCGGTAACGTGTAGAATAGACCTGTCACTNATTTCCCGGTTACAAAATCTTCGGTAACGTGTAGAATATACCTGTCACTGGAAATTTTTATTACCAAAAAATGTTACCAGTTCTTGTCACCGCGATTCTAGTTACGTTGGTAATGCAGTTAAAATATTCAGCAATTCAGCTATGAAGAATTGTGGAAATTCTGGCATTGCATATTTCACGGGGCAATACTTTGTTACCAGCTAATGAGATGCGAACAAAATTTACCGCTTACAAACAGTGCTGCCAAGTTTTAAATTTGAAAAAGCACTAAAACCCAAGAAAAATCGCATTTTTCTCGGAAAAATCACCAAATTTTTATTGAGGTATTTAATGGACTTTGTATGCGTGAAAAATTTTATTGTAGGGATACCGATTCAAATCAATAAAAATCTATTTTTTTTGCTCGACAGTCGAATTTATTCTGTTTTCTATAAATTCAAATATTTTCGTTTAAGCGACGTTAAGATTCTTGTTCTTATTTTCTAGTTTACAGCTATGTCCAGCGTTGCCGTTTCGCTTAGATGCAAGCAAAATTTATTAATTTTTCCTGACCGTTTAAGGGCCGGTTACTCAATGTCTGGTTAACACTAATCTCCGGTTAAACATAGTTATCGACGTTAACGACGCCCTGTTGTATGCATGGAGTCGAAGACGTCGATAAAGATGTTTAACCGCAGATCAGTGTTAACCAGACATTGAGTAACCGGCCCTAAATGTTAAAATTTTTCCTCGTTTTGCTTCATTTTTTCTACAATTCCTATCAAACGAAGGCAAAAACCAGAAATGAAGGTTCATGAACTATATGGTGGTTTAAATATACACTGCAGTCTCTTATGATCTTGTGAACTAAAGAAACATAAAGAACTTTTCTTTCCGACCGCTGAAACATAACGAAATTTGATTTTCCTTTTTAGGGTGTCTAATTTGTGTGTATTATCCACTAGCGCATAGTGGGATAAATAGTTTTGTGTAAAAAAACGCTCTCTACTCTTCAAATCCCACCCGATTTTGATTATTCCCTTATTTCAAAAGAATCGTTAGATAATAATTTTTCTATTAGGAGCAGCTATTGTTTTTTTTTTTAATAGTCTTACTTATGATTGCTACAAATTTTGTCCCCTTTTTGTTTTTACAGATTTGGTGTCTTCAAACTAAAAACAAAAGCACCAAAAACCGCACCAAGCACTAAACTCTAAAATTTTCGCGCTTTGAATGAAGAAAAGCACTAAATTTAGTGCGAAAAGCACTTCGCTTAATTTGCGTTTACAAGTTCAAAACACTGCTTTCACTTTGCTTACACGTATAAGATTTCTTTATTTTTTTCTATATTTAATTAAACAGACAATTTTCTGCAAATAAAAACTCACTTCCCGATTAGCTGTTGAAATTAACGAGAAATTACCTATCGTCTTGAAAGAAAAATTGGGGATAGGCAATTTGCAAGAGTGTAAAATAGGGTGAGTGTATGCAAATTGAATCAAATTTGGAAATATTTATTGAAATGCATAAAATGTCTGCTTTAGGTTTTTTCACATACAAAAAAAAATGGAATTCTTTTATTTAAAGGCCAGAATTTCCTTTNTTGAAATGCATAAAATGTCTGCTTTAGGTTTTTTCACATACAAAAAAAAAATGGAATTCTTTTATTTAAAGGCCAGAATTTCCTTTGTTTAGGGCCGGTTGTTCAATGTCTGATTGGCACAAATCGGAGGTAGAAGCTCCGGTTAAGCACAACTACTGCTTTATCGATCACATGTTACATGCATGATGTCGAAATCGTCGATAGTGTAGTGGTAGTGATAACCAGACATTGAACAACTGGCCCTAAATGATGAAGCAATTTTTGTATTTTGGAAACTGATTTGGTAGGCGTTTTGGCACCTAAAAATAGTTGGAGTGGCCACACTGCCTGTGACATCGATATCGATGTTTGTAAAACGTCGATGTTTTGCGAGAACATCCAGCGTTTATCTTTGTCAAATAGTCAATAGTCAAATACACCGATAATTATCTGTTAAGAAACAAAGCTAAAATTTTTACTAGCAGAAACTAGCAGCTGTCAAAATGGGTAAACAAATAGTCAAATACACCGATCAGCTGATTACTTGCTAGTTTTGCGTTTCTTTACTTCTCCGTTATTTCGCTCTCTGTGAGCTAAATTCTTCCAATTTTCTCATTCTTCTTCCTGATAATTATCTGCTAGAAAAGAAAAGAAACCAAGCCTTTGTGTGCAAGAATGATAGAATACAAGATTGCGCCAATAGAGCTGACAGAGAACGTATATTTATAGGGAAGGTCCAAGAACTGTGGATGCCACATTTTTCGAGCCAACTAAACTGGCGAAGCGCATTTTAAGAGCGACAAATATTTGGAATACTTAACAGCGAAAGCAAAATACAAAGCAGAAAAGAAGAATGTTAACAGAGCTAAATCTGACGAGAGCATTTGCAATGTTAATTAAATATGAATACTGATGATTTTTGTGATATTTTGGGAAAATTTTCAAATAGAAAACCCAAGTAAAAAAATAAATTTTTTTTCAATGATTTGTACAAGTAACATGAAATTAAATCGAAAATAGTATATAACATTCCCGATTTTTGTGATATTTTGGGAAAATTTTCAAATAGAAAACCCAAGTAAAAAAATAAATTTTTTTTCAATGAGTTGTACAAGTAACATGAAATTAAATTGAAAATAGTATATAACATTCCCGATTTTTGTGATATTTTATTAAGAATTGCAAATAGAAAAGTCCCATGTGTTTGTGTTTTTTTGTGAAAAATTTTTTTGATAAAAAAATCCTTTTCCCCGGTGATTTCCACAAATACCGTGAAAATAAATCGAAAATGTTATATAGCATTTTTGTAATATTTTGTTAGATTTTCAATTATAAAACTATATTGGAGTAAAATTTTTTTGTAAATAGATTTTTAGGGGGAAAAAATTTCTTTTCTGTGATTTGTACAAACAACGTTAAAATAAATCGAAAATATTAAATAACATTTTCCAATTTTTGCGATATTTTCAAGTAAAAAACTGTATTGGTATTGGATTTTTTGAAAAACAAAAAACCAAAACCTGTGAAAAAATCTTTTGTGCTAAACTAAGCCGAAACTACATATTTAAGCACCTTTTTCGATATTTATGGAAATAACTAAGCTTTTTAACCTTTTCGACTTAGAATTTTTTTGAAAAAAAAAACTGCGAAAAGAATTATTTCCCATTTTTTTGTAGAGATCTCCCTAAACTAAGTCGAAAGTCTGAATCAATTTTTTCCATGTTTCCGATATTTATGGAAATAATTCAGTTTTTAATTATTTTCGACTTAGAAACTTTTTTTAAAAATACTAAAAATCTGAAAACGTCGGATTTTTGCAGCAATTAGTAAAGATCTCGCTAATCTAAGCCGAAACTATTTAACAAATTTTTCAACATTTTCAATGTTTATTCAGTTTTCAAATATTTTCTAATAAAGTCGTGTAAGTTGCCATTGGATGGGTGGCAGCTCCGCTACTCATGTGCATATTTGTCCCCCACATTGTCATTTACATATCTAATTTATTAATAACTAAACCTAAATTTATAAAGCACATATTTGTAAACTGCATTTCATTGATATTACCTATTTCTGCTACGAAATTTTTCATGCAAGCAAAAAGACAAACAAATGAAAATGTAAGTATGTATGCATTTATAAATGTACACATGTACATACATATATACGATTGTTCTGCCTTCGTCTTCCCCGCGCCGCTTCCATCTACACAAATTATTCAATTTCGGCGAATCGCCTCCAGATTGGCACGTGCGCGAAACCATTAACCCTACGTTTGCGAAATATTTAGATTTTCGCATAACTTTGCATTTAATAAAGCAAAACTTGTACATTTTGTATGGAGAATAATAACAATTAATTTAAAATTCTGATTGTAACCATGTTTTCGACGATACATGTAACTTTCATGAAGATTAAACATAAAAGGCGTTGTAAAATAGTGTGTTATTAACAGCTGGAACCAAAAAACTATGTCCGCTAAAATGGGTTAAACACTAACTGGAATTGGCATTTTTTACACGCATACATGCATACTTTCATATACACATGTACAGTGGAGTACCACTAGCTTGGACATTGCATTTCTTGTACTTTGATGTGTTTGAATCTTTTATGGTACTGAAGATTTGCTTACGGTGGAAAAATATTAAAAATCGTCCGTGCATATATGTAGATATATTTTTAAAAAACGCTTTGAAGTATAGACAATTTTAATATAAAAAAAAAAAAAAATAAATAATTTTTTTGTATATACACTTGCCCGCATATATCTGCGTACATAGCAAAAAATCTAGCGATTCTAACTCAAATGGCAAATATTTTAGTAAATTTTCAATACATTGAACTGTTTGTGCCTTTATTTTGTTTGCTTGGTATTTCTCTTAAGTTCTACATCTTGTAATGTTTCATATTTCCACGAATTTTAATTTTGATTCATTTTCAACTGAAATGTGAAACAAAAACCGACGCGAAAAAGTCTGCATACAGCTGCATAAAATGAGCAAAGTGTGATTACCGTTAGCTGAATTCTTAAGAAAACTAATCAAACAAATGCTGAAACGACTTAAGGAGTTTGTATGTTTTAATTTTGAAACAGTTGAAGACTAAAGTTGAATAAATAAAGTCATGGAAAATAAAGGAACGGAAATTAGAATTGGTGAAAGAAAGATTATTATAAAGCTATATGCTGAGAATAAACCTTTAAGGGAAATCGGAGGTATAGTAGGCAGAACTCACTCATCGATACAGAGGGTAGTGTCGAATTATGTCTCAACCGGTTCCATCTTATCAAAACCCCGTGCTGGTCGCCCTTCCTTACTAACGAAGCGAGAAAAAGAACGCATCGCACAGTTAGCGCGTCAGAATCCAAGGATAACTGCTCACCAATTGAAGCTTGAGGTAGAAGAAAGATTTTCTAAAATAGTTTCCGATGATAAAGTCAGAAGAATTTTGAAAAAAGCTGGGTATCATAGCCGAATAGCCCGCAAAAAGCCACACATTTCGGAAGTGAATAGGCGAAAACGCATGGATTTCGCAAATGAGCATGTGTCTAAGACCCCAGAATTTTGGAACAAGGTTATTTTTTCCGATGAAAGCAAGTTTTGCATTTTCGGCATAAAAGGAAAAAAGCTGGTATGGAGAAAGAGGGGCACAGCATATGAAAAAGAAAATTTGATACCAACTGTAAAACATGGTGGGAGCGGAGTAATGGTTTGGGGTTCAATGGCAGCTAACGGTGTTGGGAAACTTACATTTATTGACTCCATAATGGATCAAATGGACTATATACAGATTTTAAAAGATAATTTACTACAAAGTGCGCAACAATTAGGGCTAAGGGAGGAGTTTTGGTTCCAGCAAGACAACGACCCAAAACATACCGCTCAAAATGTGAAGCTATGGTTGTTGTACAATGTAAGGAATCAGTTGCGAACACCTCCGCAATCCCCGGACCTTAACCCAATTGAACATTTGTGGGACTTACTCGAGCGCAGGATCCGGAAACATACCATAACCTCAAAAAGTATGCTAAAGGACATAATATCGGAGGAATGGACAAAAATTACAGGAGAAGATACAAAAAAACTCGTCGAGTCGATGCCAAAACGTCTTAGAGAGGTGCTAATGAGAAACGGTTACCCTACTAGTTACTAGGATATCAGCGGGCATCAACATCGTTGTAAAATACAGTTTGTACGCAGACTTTTGCGGATGTCTTTTTATATATGGTTTAAAAAAAAAATGAATTAAAATTATAATTTGTACTTTAAAATATCTATAAAGATAATAGTAGTTAAGATAAATATACTTTTAAGGAAATAAACAAAGTTCATTTCGATACGTGTTGTATTAGATGAGAAATGTGTGATTTAAGTTGTTCATTCCAATTTTTTTGCACTGTACGCAGATATATGCGGGCAAGTGTATATAAATTTTGTTCACGGCACATTGACCCACCTGTACAAAAATTGTGGCGCGGCATGGACAAAAATTTTACAATTTCGGACCGTAAAATATGAAAACGAGCTAAATTGCCACGTTACATCTGTGAACTTCCGATAAAACCACATATTTTTGTGATTTTAGAAGTTTTGATTTTATAAAAAATAAATCAATGTATTTTCCTGCAGAAAACGTACACTTTTATTTAATGTTTATTAAAATTACATCTCAAAAACTAGTTAATGATTGAAATATTGATATGGAACATAGAAATAGAGTGTTTTGCCAAAAATTACCAAAAATTTCCAAAATTCGAGATAACTTATTTTACTGGATATAGAGAAATAGTTGCCACTTTTCACTTGGCTGGCCGAGATTTCTTCATTTTAAGATTTTAGAATTTTTGTGTCGGATTGAAAAAGTTGCGCTTGATGGAGATGAATTTACGGGGAGATGTGCTGCGGTTATTTTTATGAATGAATTTACTTGGCCTTGAGAAATGCGCGCATGCGGTTATGAAAGAAATAGTTATTGTTGTATTTGAGTATGCGTGTAATTATGTGCAATGAGTTGTAAATATGCATATGTGTGTGTATGGGCGTAGTATTTTGGCAGTAATATGCACATACATACATATATATGTATGCATGTAAAAACGTTATCAGTTAATGGAGTACGTATGTACATACGTATGCATGGGGAAATGCATTTTCATTTGGCTCCAAAACTATTGGGGCATATTCGTACATGAAATAAAGTCTACTCTAAGTTTAAGTTTGTCAGTCCCAAATAAGAAGAAAGTTAGTTGCATCTTTTTTTTCACAGATGCCTAGTCCACTGAAAGTGATGTGAAAAGGCTGCAACTAACTTTAGTGTCGGCTTTATTTTAGCTATGCATATGCCCCATTATTTACATATAATACGAGTATAGCAGTGAAAAATGATAATGCACAGTTTTTCTCAATATAAATAACTTTTCGACAAAAACAACTTTGAAATTAACACGTGCAGTGCAATCAATGCATTTGTACGTTTTTTGTCAATGTATCCATCTTTGAAGTGGATGTGTGAGAAAACTAAGGCAGCTAGAAAACTGCAGTTTGTTGCATTGAAAATAGCGTACCTATAAACTACCATTAGAATCGCTAAAAATATAAAAACCGATTTTCTTCGCTTTTAATGCCGACATCAAATCACCAAACAGTGCGCATTTGCGTTTTTTGTTAAATGTGTCGGCGTAGCATCTACCATATGAATCGGTAAAAAAGTAAAAGTCGATTTTTTCAACCCAAATGCCGACGGCAAATCACCAACGATTTTGCCAATTGCATACTACATGTTTGCATAACTTTCACATTTTAGATTCACAAAATTGTATCTCTCGCATACATATGCATGTACACAATATGTACATATTACATATTTCGACCTATGCATGCATTTATTTTAAATAATTAACCAATTTAAAGAACAATAAAAGCGAGGTAAAAACGTAAAAAGCCATCAGCATTTCATTTCTAACAAGAAAAATATGCATTTGCTTTGATGAGACAATTTCTGTTAAATGTATTTTGCCTCTGGCTGGGCTCTGTTAAAATTCAATTGTCTCTGGCTGGCCGCTCTTAACCCTCTAGTGCCCAAGACCGCCTCTAGGCGGCCTAAATTCATTGCACGCGCGTTTACTTTTGAAATTCCGTTACGCTGCTCTTTCCATTTTGACAAATTCGGGGAAGCCCAAAAATTCATTTTGTTGCGTTTGCAGCACACGCTTACGCTTGGATCAGCAATCACAGTCATTTGAAGTTGGAAGTTTGTGAAATTCAGTCGAATTATTATTTTGCAAGAAGTTTATATTACAAAAAATAAAAAAAAATATCCAAAGTGGTCGCATCTGCAAATAAAAATTATTGTCGTGTGTCTGGTAGTGTTCTGAACGCATAAATTGCATTCAATTTCAAAAAAAAAGTGTTTGCTAAACTTTTACACGCCTTTTATGATAGCCCATCTAGAGGCGGTCTTGGGATAACTCGGAACAAAAAAAAGATAAGGTAAGTTTGAAAGTGGAAAGATTTAAAAGGCATTAAAGCCTATAATATGAGTTTAATAGATATGGATAATCGACAAAAGTTTGAGTTATCATCGCTCAATGATGAAGAGATTGCGAAATTTTTGGATATGATGGAATTCGATTATAATACAGACGTAGAAGAAGAGTTGGAAGACGGTTTGGAGGATGATGTTTACGAGGCAGAGTTTCCTATCAACGATGGAGTTGATGAGGCGATTAATATAGCGGTAGATATGTCAGATTCTATGCTGGTATCTGAAATCTGTGTTGATTCAAGTGGAAGTCCCGCGTCGTGCGCACAGTTATTATCTCCCTCTCCTTCGACTCCTAGATCACAGAACCGCAAACGCAAAGCACCTGCTGAGCAGTATGTCAGTGAATCTGAAGACAACGTCATAAGCGAAGCAAGGGAGTTTTTTGGGTATGTTTTGGATATCAACCCAAAATCGCAGACTTTCAAGAAAATGTTGTGGCGGCAAAAGAACTTAGTGCTAAGTAAATCGGCGATAGAATTTTCTGAGCCTGATTTGGGGGTTCTTAAAAACCTTGACACGCCTTATAAATGCTTCGAATACTTCTTGGGCGATGTTATCATTGACCACATTGTTGAGCAAACGAATCTATATAGCACTCAAAAAAATGTCATGACTTCCTTTTCAACAACCAATTTAGAAGTCCGACAATACATTGGCGTTTTATTTTTTATGTCAGTTTTTCGCTACCCAAGCGTCCGTTCATACTGGGGCGAATATGCGTTCCAAACAATTCAGAACACAATGTCACGAAATCGCTTCGAACAAATAAGGAGCAATTTGCACTTTAATGATAATGATAAGTTGCCTGATAAAAATGCTGCCGATCACGATCCTTTGTATAAAATACGACCAATCGTGAATCATTTCAATCAAAAGTTTCTGTCCGTTCCAATGACTCAACGTTTATGTGTGGATGAGCAAATGTGCGCAACAAAGATGAGAACTTTCCTTCTGACAATATCTTCCAGATAAACCACATAAATGAGGGATAAAGCTGTTCGTTTTGTGTGATTCTTTTGGTTTTTGTTATAATTTCGAAGTATATTGCGGCGCAGGAGACAATGTTGTTCAGACTGGCACACCAGGCCTTGGAGCATCAGCTAACGTGGTCATTCGATTGTCTCGAAACATTCCAGATTTAAAAAACCATATAATATATTTCGACAACTACTACACGTCACTGCCATTTTTAGCATATCTCAAATCACGAGGAATTCATTCTTTGGGAACCATTCGTTCAAATCGCATTCCGAATTGATAGCTGCCGAATAGATAATGAACTCAAGAAACAACCTCGAGGATATTCAACTGAATTTTGTGGATCGGCCTATGGAGTTGATATCTCTTTAACAGTTTGGAAAGACAATAAGGCTGTACGACTCGCATCCACCTACGTAGGCACAAAGCCATTCCGGAATGAAACAAATCTAAAACCCAAAGTGTCACGCTCTGAAAAAAAAAATTGTTGATGTCGATTGCCCCAATGTAATCCATGAATATATTAGTCATATGGGCGGTGTCGACCTTATGGATGGACTCATTGGTCGATATAAAATTCCAGTGAAGAGCCAAAAGTACACAAATCGACTTTTCATACATTTTCTTGACTTTGCCATGGTAAACGCCTATGTTTTGTTCAAAAGAATCAACAAGACCGACACTAATGATAGGCGATACCAATTGCCAAACTTTCGAGCAGAGATCGCATACGTACTTTGCACGCAGCAACGTTCTTCGATACCATGAGCTCCAGGGCGCCCACGCCAAACTATTCAGAAGAAATGCACAGGAAAAAAGACTTTTCTACCTCCTGAAGACGTTCGCTACGATGAATGCGGGCATTTTCCACAGTTTTTAATACGCGCTGGTAAAAAAACTTGTAAATTTCCTGGTTGCACCTCCGAAACTCAAATTGTATGTCGAAAGTGTAATCTGAACCTGTGCATTTCTCAGCAAAAGGACTGCTTTTACGATTTTCACCACAAATAACCGTCTTTTTACGCACATAAGTACGGCATTTTTTTTAACTTTTTTGAATACCTATTGGAGATATCACTTATGTTTATTTTTTACCAATTCTTGTTATACACTCTTGTTTTTGTTTAATAAACGTACGTAGTACACTGAATGAAAACAAATTGCTTTGGAATTCTTTCCCAAAGCCGCCTGAAGGCGGTCTAAGGTTCTGGCCCTATAAAACCCAGTCTAAGCACAAAACTGAACTTTTTTGTTAAAGACCCTATACTTTTAACACAAATCCAATCCAAATATAATTTTGTTATTTAAAAAAAAAAATTGGGCACTAGAGGGTTAAAATGCGCTTCGCCAGTTTTGTTGGTATTTGACAGTTTCCACACTGATCCGTTCTTGGTCCTTCTCTATAAATATACGTTCTCTGGAGCTGAGAACAACTGGCCGTGACGTCAACAAATACCACAATGAGAGAGCAAGATAAACTCGCCAAGAAAAAGAGGAAGCCAAGTTTTGAATTTGAAAAAGCACCAAATTTTTATTGGTGTATTTTATGGACTTTATATGCATACATAATTTTATTGTAAGGATGCCGATTCAAATTGATAAAAATCAATGGCCCATAGTCATACTCGCAAGTTGAAACTCATTCTTGTTAAATTACAGTTTTAAGTTTAATAATAGATTTTTAAGTTGTGTCAATCATAGACATCTTAGAAACAGCTTTTTGTTAAGATGAGAGAGAACAGTGGTATCCATATGAAGACAAAAAAATTTACCAATACCAATATATAGAAATATGAATACTTTATTTAGTTCACCCTATGCCCGCTGATGGATTGCGGATTAAGCAAGCCGGGAAGTCGTGGGTTCGAATCCCACTGCCAGGAAAAATTTTTTTTACATCGTTTTTTACTCTTTTAAATATTATTTAAATTTTTGTTATTTAATTATAGTTATTGTGACCTCTTTAATTAAAGTTAAACTCCAAGAAAATTTGATTAATAACGAAATAATTATATGAAATACCGTAAACAAAAAAATATTAAAACAAAATTTAATAAAATAAAATAATGTTTATGTTAGAATAAAAAAAAAAATTGGAATCGCTCGGAGTGGGGACCGAACCTGGGTGCTACTACTTCAACAACAAAACAAAACTTAGAACATTATTTTACCATTTTAAAACCGCGTTTTCCTCATTTTAAAGTTAAAATTCTGTTTTTGCCATAAAATGCATTTTAAGTTGACTATGAAAGAGTTAAAATGGTGATTACAATAACACTGTGCCATGATTTTGTTTAAATTTTTGTAAAGTTGCATAACACACTTACGATTGCTATAAATTTCGCTTCAATTTTTTTAAGATTTTCTAATTTGGTGTCCTCAAAGTAAAAACAAAAGCACAAAGAAAACAGTGAATGTAAACAAAAGTATTTTATGACGTCAGCGATCGGGTGGATGCTGTCAAATCGACGAAGAGAGGGGTAGCGGTCCGCGAATGGCGCGACCTTTATTTTCTGGATCGTGGTTTTTGTGCTTAGCTGCTCTCCGAGCGTGTGATAGCGCATCCCTTTCTTGCACGCACATGGGCCCATTTGCCTCATACATGTCATCTAGTTCAGGCTTCCCCAAAGTGGATGCCGCGGCACCCTGGGGTGCCTGGAGCGTACGCCTGGGGTGCCCGGAGCGTACGCCTGGGGTGCCGCTAGTGGCTAGTGGTGCGGGAAAATTCTTTAAACTTTCCATACACAACGCAAGCAGTTTGATCAAACTTCAACATGGCAGCCAGAAAATCAAAAATTTAGGGTTTTATTAAAATTACCTGCAGCAGCTCGTCAAACAATACAAAACACAAATGGCTTGCAGCAAAGGGATAATTTGCTTGGTTTGTCAAGTCGCTTGGGTGGTGTCTTTCGCTCTTAAGCGGAGTTCCCCAGTATGTTTTGCCAACGAAAAATGGAATCAGAAAATTTTCAGAAAATTAGCCGAAAACGTACCCTTTTCACAACCATTTTAGGTACTCTTGTAGACCTAATCCACCTTTCATCCACTTTTCTTCCCGTTTTCGGATTTTTTGCTGACTGGACTGTTCTCGTAACAAGCGCAGCAGCTTCGCACACGTGTATATGTTACTTATTCTTTGGAACTTCACAATAAAACTGTGAAAGAGCGAATCAACGCGATTTCAGAGGCAGTCGAGAACGAACTTATAAAAACTTTGAAAACTTGTGAATTTTTTAGTTTGCAACTTGATGAAAGTACCGATGTAGTGGGACTTAAAGTTTTTCTCTTGCTAGTGAGGTACCCATTCGCAATTCAAATCGAAGAATAACTTTTGATAAGCGAAGTAATTGAGACTTAAACCATTAGCGACGAAATTTTTAAAGCTATCGACAAATTTGTACAGAAAAATGGAGCAAGTGTGCGGATATTTGCAGTGGTTGAAGCAAGAGGCAGAAAACGCCACTAGAAGTCACTTTATAATCCGTCGGTATTCCCGGGCGACTAGAAAGATGCAGCCACTAGATGTAAAACCGGTATTGGATAACGCTTCGAAGATAACAGAGGCATGCGAAATTAAAAAACATCCTTGGTTTTTTCTAGAACGTCGAGATTTTTTTTATTGGTGACATTTATATTTTAGAATTTCTAGCAATTTGAATGAAAACCTCATATACATATAAACAAAGTAAGTCAGGAAAACGTATGTAACTTCGAAGTTAACGCTAAGAAAATTGATAACAGCCGGTTTCACCAGCAATTTAAATGGAAAATGATTTTTTTTCTGTACATTTCCATATAAAATTGAAAAAATTAAAATCTTTTTTCACTTAAATTGCTTTTGTGAAATTGGCTGTAAAATTAATTTTCTTTGCGATAACGTGCATTACCAGCGTTAACGTGGAAGATTTAGAAAAAACCATTGTCGAATGTGTTCCCGACATTGACCCTGAGGATGTCTACAGCTGGATAACAAACCCGTTCTGAGATGACAAATTAAGCTTTTGATAACCTTCTGGACATCAGTGAAGACAGCACTTTGAATATTAAATACTACGAAGGGAGCCAAGAGAGTTCTGGATGCAAGTGTATGCAGAAAACACTGCTGTTGGCAAGATTGCATTAAAAATACTAGTGACTTTTACTCTTACATTTCTATGTGAGACTGCAGTTTCAACAAATGCTTACATAAACAAATAGTTTTTAAGCAAAAATCAAAACCGACTTCAATTTCCATATAAAAATTTAAGACTATCGTTAATCTCTTCATGATCCAATGATCAGACTTAAACCAAATTAGAATGTGAGGTAACACCTTTCCTTTAAGAAAAGAATTATACTAATTGGTTAACGTAGCCCCAAGTTATGCAGTAACATATATAAAAAATAATGAAAAAAATATTCCGACGAATTGATGATTTGTGAAGTCGGTAAAAAAAAAAAAATACACCAGCAAGCTTTCAGCGTTAAATGATTTCAGGGTAAAATTTTCAAAGCTCCCAATAAACTTAAAGGAAATAATAGAATCATCAAAACAATTTCAGTCCTCCCATTAAAGGCCAGTATGCAGCTATCAAGAAAAGCAAAAACTCCATATAAAATGACGTACAAGAAATGGCTAAGAAATTTTCTTAAGTCAAATTTCCTTAAGGCAGTACGCAGTTCTTAAGAAATTTACTACGCTTTCTATTACGGTTTTCTAAAGTTTTTTATGAAAAAAGAGCAGAAGGCAACCCAGGTTTGCAACAAAAATATATGCCCGTTCCATTATTTCTTGAGGAAAGAGTGAGGCAACAGGCTGTGAAATATCAAAAATGTCAAAATTCCTTGGACACACACATGAAATAATGGCAATTTTTTCTTGACCGTTTTCTTGAGTGCTGCATACAGGGCTTAAAGCTAAAGGGGCATAAAGTTTGCATTGCGTTTTCTTGTTTTCGTAAACATTTGAAGATTGGGGGTGCCGCTAATTTTTTTTAGCACCAGGGTACCGCGGTGAAAAAAGTTTGGGAGTTTAGCTTTGTACTAGGTGGATGGGAAAATATCCTGATAATTAGATTACCTAGAGATGTGTCTATTGTGTCTAAATTGGTACGTTTTCTGAAAGAAGCGGATATTAAACTTTAATTTCTCGTTTATACAAGTTGTATGTATGTATGTACATACATGCACTTTTGAAGTTTGATAACTTTGGTTTTGCCTTCCTTTTATTCGACATGGACTACTTAACTACTTTGACAGTGACATGACTGTTAACTGTTGACTATTGACTATAACAATTTGTGAACCGATGTTGTTGTAGCGGATACAACAACCCCGCCTAGATCGGCTGATATCTCAGTCGTTTTCGTCGAGTTCCACTAACGGCAGCCCCAAGAAGCGTGCAGTCTCTATGGGTTCGGTCCATAGGGACGACGCCGTTAGGGTTGTGGGGTTTTCCGGGCATGCGAAGAGATGTTTCGCGTCGTGAGGGGTCTCTCCACATGCCCGACATTCGTTCGGCACATCCGCATTTAACGTACTTAGTTAGGAATTTAGCCTGCTGCAGTAGCCAGAGCGAAGTTGGGCTATTGTTGTTCTGGTCTCCCGAGGCAGATGGAGCTCCGTCGCGTCAATGTCCGGTGTTTGTGTGCCTAGAACGGCATTCACAGGTCTTGAGTCTACATAACTCGAGACTGCGTCCCTGTGAATGCTGTTCAGGGCCTGTCTGTGAGCTGACGGGTCCAGAGGCTGCTTAATGAACTGGACTTCGTCCGTCAGTTCATATAGATGCCTCCTGACGTGCCGCGGCGAGGGCTCCTCTGCAAGCAGCTGTCTATTTGGTTGGCCACATCTGTGGCTCCCAACAAGAAACTGATTGCAGAGCATCGTGTTGTGCTCCCTAATTGGGAGCATTTTCGCCTCATCGTGGAGGTGGTGTTCTGGTGACATCAGGAGGCATTCGGTCGCTGTACTAAGTGCTGTATTTTGTACCGTCTGTAGCTTCGTCCATTGCGTCCTACTAGTCCCCGGTGACCACACTAGTGCTGCGTAGTTTAAAACCGGCCAGCCTACTGCTTTGTATGTTGCCAGCAACGTTTCTTTGTCTTTGCCCCAAGTACTGCCGGCTAGCGACTTGAGGACCTTGTTGCGGCTCTGTACTTTATTGACAATAGCGGTTGCGTGCACAGAGAAGGAGAGCAGGCTGTCGAATGTTACTCCGAGTATTTTAGGATTATTCACCGTCGGAATTGGTGTGTCATCGACGTGAATTCCTAGCGGTAGCCTAACCTCCTTCGTCCAGGTTGAGAACAGGGTCGCAGAGGATTTCGTAGGGGAGAGGGCTAGACACTTTGCAGTGAAGAAGCGAGAAAGTTCAGAGAGATATCCGTTTACTTTCGAACACTGGTCATCAATTCCATTCCCAGTCGCCATGATCGAGCAATTGTCGGCGTAAGAGACAATCGAGACTCCCTCTGGTGGTTGAGGGAGCTTTGAAATGTAAAAGTTAAACAGTAGTGGGGAAAGGACACTGCCCTGTGGAACCCCCTGTTTTATTTTTCTAAGTTTGCTCGATTTGTCTCTAAACATTACCGACGAGTGTCGACCACTTAGATAATTGCTGACCACCGTTTGAGCCTCTGTGGGAGAGAGGAAGCCTCTATATCTTCTAGTAGCGTGGAGTGGCTGACAGTGTCAAAAGCCTTTGACAAGTCCAACGCTACTAGAATCGTTCTCTCACAGGGACGTTTACGGTTAAGGCCACGAGTTATCTGAGTGTTTATGGCGTTAAGTGCTGTTGTTGAACTGTGCACTTTACGGAAACCATGCTGATGCTTCGCTGGGGTCAAGTGAATTGTCGATTTTTTTAGCGGGTTTTACGCCATCTTGTTTCACTGGAAAACGAGCGAAAAGTAAACAAAGCAAAGAAAACAACGAAAACCAAAATTAGCCAAAATTATTGTCAGCCATTTTAAACGCACAATTTAGGTAAAATGATAAAATAAAATGCTTGAAAATGTGTTGTCATGTTGAATTAACTCTTCTTTACTTAAATAAAAGTGTAAAATAGTGGTGCTTGTGATGTAAACAAACGCTCAGCTCGCAAACCTTTTTCTCAAAACCACTTACAAATACAACGTCGCGATCTTATAGGCTGTTTTTGCTTACGCGTAAAAGCACATTTAGCGCATTCCTTAATGCAAAAATGGAGTTGCATTTAGTTGCATTTAGGTGACGAATTTTGTATGGATAAATGTACATTTAGAGTAGCATTTAGAGCTTAATGCGCTAAATGTGCTTTTACGCGTAAGCAAAAACAGCCTATAAGATCGCGACGTTGTATTTGTAAGTGGTTTTGAGAAAAAGGTTTGCGAGCTGAGCGTTTGTTTACATCACAAGCACCACTATTTTACACTTTTATTTAAGTAAAGAAGAGTTAATTCAACATGACAACACATTTTCAAGCATTTTATTTTATCATTTTACCTAAATTGTGCGTTTAAAATGGCTGACAATAATTTTGGCTAATTTTGGTTTTCGTTGTTTTCTTTGCTTTGTTTACTTTTCGCTCGTTTTCCAGTGAAACAAGATGGCGTAAAACCCGCTAAAAAAATCGACAATTCACTTGACCCCAGCGAAGCATCAGCATGGTTTCCGTAAAGTGCACAGTTCAACAACAGCACTTAACGCCATAAACACTCAGATAACTCGTGGCCTTAACCGTAAACGTCCCTGTGAGAGAACGATTCTAGTAGCGTTGGACTTGTCAAAGGCTTTTGACACTGTCAGCCACTCCACGCTACTAGAAGATATAGAGGCTTCCTCTCTCCCACAGAGGCTCAAACGGTGGTCAGCAATTATCTAAGTGGTCGACACTCGTCGGTAATGTTTAGAGACAAATCGAGCAAACTTAGAAAAATAAAACAGGGGGTTCCACAGGGCAGTGTCCTTTCCCCACTACTGTTTAACTTTTACATTTCAAAGCTCCCTCAACCACCAGAGGGAGTCTCGATTGTCTCTTACGCCGACAATTGCTCGATCATGGCGACTGGGAATGGAATTGATGACCAGTGTTCGAAAGTAAACGGATATCTCTCTGAACTTTCTCGCTTCTTCACTGCAAAGTGTCTAGCCCTCTCCCCTACGAAATCCTCTGCGACCCTGTTCTCAACCTGGACGAAGGAGGTTAGGCTACCGCTAGGAATTCACGTCGATGACACACCAATTCCGACGGTGAATAATCCTAAAATACTCGGAGTAACATTCGACAGCCTGCTCTCCTTCTCTGTGCACGCAACCGCTATTGTCAATAAAGTACAGAGCCGCAACAAGGTCCTCAAGTCGCTAGCCGGCAGTACTTGGGGCAAAGACAAAGAAACGTTGCTGGCAACATACAAAGCAGTAGGCTGGCCGGTTTTAAACTACGCAGCACTAGTGTGTCACCGGGGACTAGTAGGACGCAATGGACGAAGCTACAGACGGTACAAAATACAGCACTTAGTACAGCGACCGAATGCCTCCTGATGTCACCAGAACACCACCTCCACGATGAGGCGAAAATGCTCCCAATTAGGGAGCACAACACGATGCTCTGCAATCAGTTTCTTGTTGGGAGCCACAGATGTGGCCAACCAAATAGACAGCTGCTTGCAGAGGAGCCCTCGCCGCGGCACGTCAGGAGGCATCTATATGAACTGACGGACGAAGTCCAGAGGTTCATTAAGCAGCCTCTGGACCCGTCAGCTCACAGACAGGCCCTGAACAGCATTCACAGGGACGCAGTCTCGAGTTATGTAGACTCAAGACCTGTGAATGCCGTTCTAGGCACACAAACACCGGACATTGACGCGACGGAGCTCCATCTGCCTCGGGAGACCAGAACAACAATAGCCCAACTTCGCTCTGGCTACTGCAGCAGGCTAAATTCCTAACTAAGTACGTTAAATGCGGATGTGCCGAACGAATGTCGGGCATGTGGAGAGACCCCTCACGACGCGAAACATCTCTTCGCATGCCCGGAAAACCCCACAACCCTAACGGCGTCGTCCCTATGGACCGAACCCATAGAGACTGCACGCTTCTTGGGGCTGCCGTTAGTGGAACTCGACGAAAACGACTGAGATATCAGCCGATCTAGGCGGGGTTGTTGTATCCGCTACAACAACATCGGTTCACAAATTGTTATAGTCAATAGTCAACAGTTAACAGTCATGTCACTGTCAAAGTAGTTAAGTAGTCCATGTCGAATAAAAGGAAGGCAAAACCAAAGTTATCAAACTTCAAAAGTGCATGTATGTACATACATACATACAACTTGTATAAACGAGAAATTAAAGTTTAATATCCGCTTCTTTCAGAAAACGTACCAATTTAGACACAATAGACACATCTCTAGGTAATCTAATTATCAGGATATTTTCCCATCCACCTAGTACAAAGCTAAACTCCCAAACTTTTTTCACCGCGGTACCCTGGTGCTAAAAAAAATTCGCGGCACCCCCAATCTTCAAATGTTTACGAAAACAAGAAAACGCAATGCAAACTTTATGCCCCTTTAGCTTTAAGCCCTGTATGCAGCACTCAAGAAAACGGTCAAGAAAAAATTGCCATTATTTCGTGTGTGTGTCCAAGGAATTTTGACATTTTTGATATTTCACAGCCTGTTGCCTCACTCTTTCCTCAAGATGCAAGCGTACTGT
>NW_016160849.1:48381-58555 GCF_001687245.7 Rhagoletis zephyria | reverse complement strand
AGTTGGGTTGGGTCGTATATGGACCTCACCGCCAAGAAAGCGTTGCCGTCCCTCAAGTTCTTCATGTTCGCAAGTCAGACGCATTGAAGCAATTAAATAAGCTAGTGGGGGATTATTTTGCTACAGAAAATTTTGGTGTCAACAGTCAAGTCGTCTTGGAGTCGGACGAAAACCAACGCGCCAGAAAAATATTGGCGGAAACAACAAGGGACCTCGGTCAGAGGTATGAAGTTGGCCTGTTATGGCGGGAGGACTCGGTCATTATGCCGCCAAGCTATGCAATGGCCAAGCACCGCCTACTTAACATCGAGTCGCGAATGCAGAGAGATGCAGTTTTCGTGGAAAACTACAAGAGGGAAGTCGCGAAGTACCTCGACAAAGGATATGCGAAGCATATGACGCCTGATTAAGCCGCCGTGGAAGGACCAAGAACTTGGTACCTCCCTCACTTTGGTGTTGTGAATCCACACAAGGCGCAAAAACTCCGCATCGTTTTTGACGCAGCCGCCGCTACAAATGGTATTTCGCTTAATTCTGTGTTGCTGAAGGGTTCGGAGCAAGCTCAGCCACTGATAGCTATCATCCACAAGTTTCGTCAGGGTGTCGTCGCTGTGGCCGGTGACATCCAGGAGATGTTCTCGCGAGTACAAATTCTGGAGGCCGATCAAGAGTCACAACGATTTCTGTGGCGAGATGGCAACACGTCCGAGCCTATACGTATTTATAAAATGTCGTCAATGATTTTTGGAGCTATTTGTTCGCCGTGCTGTGCGGAGCACGTTAAAAATACCAACGCCATCAAGTTCATGTCTACGATGCCAAGGGGTGCACGAGCTGTTATTGAAAATACATATGTCGACGATATGGTCATGAGTTTTAATAGTGCCGAAGAAGCTATTGAGGTCATCAACGAAGCTGTCAAAATCAACGCCGCTGCATCCTTCAAGCACCGCGATTTTATATTCAACGACAAACTAGTTCAACAGAAGCTGAATGGTGAAGGTTCATCTGCCAACAAGCAAATCATAAGAATGGAGCGTCAAGCAACAATGGAAAAAGTTCTGGGTATGTTTTCGAACACTGCTAACGATGGTCTTGAATTTTAGTTTAAATTCCACAAAATTACTCACGATGTTATTGATGGTACACGACCTCCAACCAAGCGCGAATTGTTGGGCATAGCCATGTCCATGTACGATCCGTTTGGTCTCTTGGCAAACGTTACGATATGCATAAAATTACTGGTGCAAGCAATGTGGAAGCAACGGGTCCAGTGGGATGAAGCGATGCCATATGAATTAGCGCAGCAGTGGTCAAAGTGGTGGAGCAACATCCAGTCAGTTAAGCATCTTTCGGTGCCAAGATGTTACTCTTTAATGTTACCGGTAGCAGAGGAGATACAGCTGCATATTTTTGTCGATGCCAGCTCTCTGGCCTATGCCGCTGTGGCGTATCTTCGAATAAAGAAAGGAGACAAGATCGACGTCGCTATGGTGTGCGCAAAGTCAAGGTGTGCGCCACTTAAGGGTATGACTATACCACGTCTGGAGCTACAAGCTGCAGTTCTGGGTTGCCGTCTGAAGGAGTCACTAGAACGATGCCATGATTTTCGTGTGAGCAGCACTACATTTTGGAGCGATTCCAAAACCGTCATACTTTGGATTCGTTCAACACATCGAGACTACAAGCAGTTCGTCGCATATCGTGTGGCCGAAATACTAAGCACTACATCGTCAGATCAATGGCGCTGGATTCCCACGACATTAAACGTCGCAGACGAAGCAACGCTAAGTCTGAAGTTCGCAGAAGTGGAGAACTAAACTCCGCAGAGCTCGCCAAAACCGAAATGAAAATACTTCGTCAAGTTCAATTTGAGTCGTTTTCGGATGAAATCCATGCCATCAAGCAGAAGAAGTGCCTACCGAAGTCGAGTTTTTTGTACCAACTAACGCCGTTTATAGATGACGATGGTTTGCTGAAAGTGAACGGGAGAATTGACGCCGCCNTATAAAATCACTGGTGCAAGCAATGTGGAAGCAACGGGTCCAGTGGGATGAAGCGATGCCATATGAATTAGCGCAGCAGTGGTCAAAGTGGTGGAGCAACATCCAGTCAGTTAAGCATCTTTCGGTGCCAAGATGTTACTCTTTAATGTTACCGGTAGCAGAGGAGATACAGCTGCATATTTTTGTCGATGCCAGCTCTCTGGCCTATGCCGCTGTGGCGTATCTTCGAATAAAGAAAGGAGACAAGATCGACGTCGCTATGGTGTGCGCAAAGTCAAGGTGTGCGCCACTTAAGGGTACGACTATACCACGTCTGGAGCTACAAGCTGCAGTTCTGGGTTGCCGTCTGAAGGAGTCATTAGAACGATGCCATGATTTTCGTGTGAGCAGCACTACATTTTGGAGCGATTCCAAAACCGTCATACTTTGGATTCGTTCAACACGTCGAGACTACAAGCAGTTCGTCGCATATCGTGTGGCCGAAATACTAAGCACTACATCGTCAGATCAATGGCGCTGGATTCCCACGACATTAAACGTCGCAGACGAAGCAACGCTAAGTCTGAAGTTCGCAGAAGTGGAGAACTAAACTCCGCAGAGCTCGCCAAAACCGAAATGAAAATACTTCGTCAAGTTCAATTTGAGTCGTTTTCGGATGAAATCCATGCCATCAAGCAGAAGAAGTGCCTACCGAAGTCGAGTTTTTTGTACCAACTAACGCCGTTTATAGATGACGATGGTTTGCTGAAAGTGAACGGGAGAATTGACGCCGCCTACTGCCTGCCAATCGCAGCTAGACGCCCGGT
Source organism: Rhagoletis zephyria (assembly GCF_001687245.7). Lineage (NCBI taxonomy): Eukaryota > Metazoa > Arthropoda > Insecta > Diptera > Tephritidae > Rhagoletis > Rhagoletis zephyria. The sequence continues at coordinate 55,743 of NW_016160849.1, read as the reverse complement.
TATTCTGCCTCAAACACATTATGTCACACGGCTGATTGTGAAGCAATACCATTGCCGGCTTCATCACCAGAACGAGAGCCTAACCATAAACGAGATGAGACAAAAATGTTGGGTGCCTCGAGCGCGTGCCTTGCTCAAGTCGGTGAAGAGAAATTGTAATGTATGTATCTACAACAGCGCCAAGCCAGCTATACCACTCATGGGTCAACTGCCGACCGTTTTATGTCACAATTGGCCGAAGAAAAGAGAAGCGATGGGTGAGTTTGTTTACGTGCCTCACGAACAAGAGCCGCACATTTGGAAATTGCAGAAGACCTTTCTACAGACGCATTTATTTTGTGCCTCCGTAATTTCGTCAACCGCCGAGGAGTACCAATAAGAATTCGAAGCGACAATGGGACGAATTTCGTTGGCGCCCAGAAGGAGCTTAAGGCAGAAGAGCGTATGTTCGATTTTGGTCGCATAGAGGGTGAGATGGCACGTCGCAACATCGAGTGGGTATTCAATTGCCCGGCAACCCGTCCGCAGGGGGTTGCTGGGAGCGCCTCGTGCAGTGCGTCAAACGGCTATTGCAGCGGGTATTGCAACAAGAATCACCACGGTTAGAAACCTTTCGTAGCGTCTTGATAGAGGCGGAAAATATAATTACTAGCCGCCCCCTGACCGAGTTAGCCGTATCGCCGCAAGATGAGGAGCCACTGACGCCTAACCATTTTTTGTTGGGATGCCTTAATTCAACCCAAACGCCTAGTCCAGTTGACGAAAAGGTATGCCTCCGCAAGCAATGGCGCATAGCACAGAACTTGAAAGATCGTCTGTGGAAGAGATGGACAGTCGAATACTTACCGCAACTTCTTCTACGTTCCAAATGGAGAACTGAAGCAACGCCACTACAACCAGGTCAATTGGTTATCATATGCGACTCTGCGCGACCCAGAAGCCAGTGGGAGCGAGGTNGGCGACTCTGCGCGACCCAGAACCCAGTGGGAGCGAGGTATGATCACGGAGGTGTTTGTCGCCAAAGATGGTCAAGTGAGAAGTGCGGAAGTGCGCACAAGTTCCGGGTTAATTTGTCGATCAGCAACTAAGCTAGCCGCTTTACGAGTTAGTGAATCCCCCACAGGATTCACCGGGGAGTGGGATGTCGTTGTACAACACTAGTACATCAGTGCAACCGTGTAATGTTTAATTGTTTTAACGAAGAATGGGAAAAGGCGGAATATGCAAAAGGCCTTTGCATGAGCAAAGAAATACTTTCATTTTGTCAGCAAGCAGCGAGTGCATAAGCGAACTAATTGGAAACAACACCAACAACAATCGCCGTCAGGCGCACCATCACCAATAACTTTATCAAATTCGTTTTAATAATTATATTATTCCGTGTTCGTCGTAAAACTCGTCCTCAAATAAGTCAATAAAGTTTTAAATCTTATTTTATATTTAACATAAATTGGTGCCGTCCTTTATTTTGCTGACAGTAGGCTTTTTAAAAGTTTTAAAGCAACCAGGCGCCAATCTGTCTTGGTAAAATATCAGTACTGCCTTAAGAGGTTTAATTCTTTAGAAAAGATTCTTTATAATAGGTTTACTAGGAAAAATGAAGTTAATATCAAAAATAACCCCAAAGCATTTTGGAGTTTTTTAAAATCTAAGAATACCAAATCAAGTATGCCATCTTCAGTCTTCTTTAATGATAAGCAGGCTAATACTCCCGTCGAGGTAGCCAATCTCTTTGCAGAGTTTTTTTCTCTAATTATGGCTGTGATACTGATATGGTTTTTGAAAATTACCCTATTTCAGATTCTGCCCTTAATTTTGGCGCTCTACATGTTTCTGATAGTGACGTGGAAGAAGCCATATTTTATTAAAGCACTCCTTTAAATCGGATTCGGATGGCCTTTCATGTGCTATGCTCAAACGGCCTATATCAAAATCGGCTACTGTTCCAAAAGTTTTTGAGTCGGTTGTGAAACAGAGGCTTAAGTTTGCAGTTAAAAGCTTGATCAGCCCGTATCAGCACGGCTTTGTAAGTGGCAGGCCAACTGTTACTAACCTTGCTACTTTCATGGAGGATTGTGTTGCTGCGTTGCAGACGGGGCTCCAAGTTGACGCAGTATACACAGACTTTGCAAAGGCTTTTGATAGGGTTTCGCACAAGGTTTTAATCAATAAGTTATCGCGTTTCGGTTTCCATTCAACTTTCCTTGAATGGATTCGTTCCTACCTTTTCAACAGGTATTGTACAGTTGCCATCGATAATATACTTTCCAATCATTTTGTTGCCACTTCCCGTGTCCCTCAAGGTAGTATCTTGGGTCCTCTCTTATTTGTCCTATTCATAAACGATGTTGGGTCATGCTTTCTGTCGTCTAAGTATTTATTATATGCTGATGACCTCAAGATTTACTCAGTGATAAAAAACTCACAAGACGCCATATTGTTGCAATCTGAGCTCGATAGCCTACACTCATGGTACTCTCTTAATTGTTTATCAGTGAACGTTAGTAAGTGCTCATATTCTACTTTCACCAGAAAGCTTCTTCCTTTTCAAACCAAGTATAATATTGGCGGTTATGATCTTAGATCTGTCATTGAGGTTAAAGATTTAGGAGTATACTTTGACTCAAAACTAACCTTCTCAACTCATATTAATTTCGTTATTTCCAAAGCTTATGCTATGCTCGCTTTTGTTCAGCGTAATAATCGGTCGTTTAGGTATCCCTATACCCTTAAGCTTCTGTATGTTACTTTGGTGATATCTTGGTAAGAATACGCGTCCTTCATTTGGCGACCCTATCAGTCCGTCTATACAAGGATTGAAAGGATTCAAAATTTTTTTATAAAATTTGCCTTGCGTTCCCTGAGGTTTTTGGAGCCTGTACCCCCGTATGCATCTCGTTGTCAACTCCTTGGCTTAAACTCGTTAAATAGTGGGCGTTCATTCCTCGCTGCCTCTTTTGTGGCTAAAATAGTGGAAGGCACTGTCGATTGCTCTACGCTTTTGGAGAAGTTATCTTTAAATTTTCCGTCTCATAACTTGCGGTGTGCTTCATTATTTTATTTGGGATTTCCGAAATCCCACTATGTGAAATTCACGCCTCTTTTTAGACCCTCTCTGAGCTAAATGAGCTTTCGGAATATGATCCATCGCTCTCGTTTGGAGCAGTACGTTGTGTCCTGCTAAATTACTTTAGGTAGTATTTACGCTCCTTTGCTTTAGTCAGTAAGGATTTGTATTCCATTTGATTGAATAAATAAATAAAAAGTTTCTCTTGTCACGTCATTGGGGGCGACCACAATGCCATTGAGCCTCTGCCATAACTGATAAGTTTTCTTAAAAATTTCATCATTCACCTTGTACTGCTGCTTGTTATTTTTATTAAGGGTGTTTCATTTCGGAGGACCTCATCTCAGTCCGTAGCATCAGGTGAGCCAGCAATCCATTCCAAGCTGACCCAATCCAGTTAATAGATCGTTTTAATCTAGCCGCCTCGTGACCTCTTAGTTCGTTTAAACATGTGCGGATTCTGCCTAGCTGGAATAGTAGTACCTATGTAGATGCTGTTGTTTCGTTTAAGGTTGTTATTGACTACTCGAGCCGATTTGTTGCCAGTTCGTATCGTTCCAAATTTACCACATGAATTAGCTTGAAGTGTCCATCGGTGATCCATCCACGGATTAGATTAATACATTAGTCCACTAATGGTTTATTACCCATACTCACGTTATAATAGTGACTTTGTACAATTCAAAGTCTTGATTCTAAAATTCGTCTTAGCCATATCCTTTTTACATTATTATATTTTTTATTCTACTCAAAGTCTTAATTCTAAATTTCGTCTTAATCGTGTCATTTTTCTCTCAACTATTCTACTCATTTAACTAGTTATCTAACCTAATTTTTTAATTAACCTAAGATCCTTATTCTAGTTTGGAGTTGCATGGGGTGTCATTGAACGATTCCTTAATGCAACACTGTGTCTAACTCTTAAGTATTTTTTGAACCTTGTAATTTTGTCATGTGGCAACTGTGTGAAACACGATTCCTTTTCGAATTGACATTTGTTGATTCAAAGCCGATAGAGACGGAACCGCGGTAAGTGAATTATAAAAAACTGCTGTGACATTAATCTGTATCCTTAATAAATATATGTCATTTCTTCTTACACAGAAATAAACAATATAAATCCACGCAATGCGATGCAATGCATAACAAATGTGTGAGTTTAATTTTTGCAGTCTCTGAAGAATCAACATCTTTATTTCGCGTCCTATATTCATTTTGCATTTCGTGAATTTTCGTGCTCCCATCTTCGACGAAAGTCAGCCATTTTGGGAGTTAATTTCGTATGATGACAGAGCGCACGCCACCAAGTAGAAGTCCTCGTTTACTTATGAATTCAAATAAGTCTGCGACCAGCGATTCTGTCGCCGATAACGCAGCCAGCTTTGATGTAGTGCAGAATAAGGAAGATAGCACCAGCAGCCCAGAGCAAGACGCTAGCCAGCCGCCTCAAATTATGAATACACATGCAGCATACACTGCAAATGCCGCCGCAGTACCTGAGTGCCTGAACAATTCGGAACGAGAGGATAGTATTGTTAAAGCTCTTTAGCAACAGATGCTTGTATTGGAGAATATGCTTTAAAACTTTCAGGTAAAATTTACTGAAAGTGAATTTCAGAAGGAAGCGCTGAAGATAGCACTTCGAAATGCCTCAAATTCCGGAAATACAATAGCAGTTTCTGACTCCTTGTCAGTTGCGTCACCTGCTAGTTCAAGTATAACTTATGCAAGGCCCACTGTGTGTTATACCGCATTTCCTGCTGTTGGTCCATATGCCAACAATGCCGGTGTATTTCATTCAGACACACATATTAGCAAGGTTATTGATTCCCATACCAGCACACTTGCAGGACCATATGCGCACACAGACGCTGCGCCGTGTCCACCAAATCGTATTACGCCTGCCGTCATCAGTGATGGCGCAACCAACACGACTTCTTTTTTGTACGCGACCGCCCAGCCTATTGCCAGCACAATGTGTGAACCGTCCCACCACCACTAGAACTTATTTCAGTGCTGCCGCCACCTCAAGTACGCCTTCATATAATCTTACAGCTGTCGGACACAAAGAAAGCAAAGCCTCTGCTACGTGCGCAGGTGCCACCTCTGCTGCGCATAACGTCGGCGCCAACAATATTACTGCTGTGCCTATGGCTGTCCCTGTCACACATCCCCAATGATATTTTGCCAATGGTGCGACTTGTCAAGCCGCTAACGTCCCTCAGCAATCAATGAAAATTCCCGAAGTACGGTTAACGTCTTTTGCAACAATTCCGTCTACATTTTCAACGGGGTATAACCCGTTGGGTGCATACACGCCTGGTTCAACGCATGCAAGTATTGGTAGCCTACCATCAAACGGAGTAATGGTTCTCCGTAAATTACAAGATTTGCCTGAATTTAGTGGCCACGCAGAAGACTGGCCAATATTTTTCACGGAATCTCAGCAGTCCACAAACGCGTACGGGTACAGCAACCTTGAAAACAACCAACGGTTGCAAAAAAGCTTGAAAGGAGAGGCACGAAACACTGTCAAATCGTTGCTAATACATCCAGAGAACAGAGGTAACATTATGGAACAACTGCGTTTTCGCTTCGGACGACCAGAGCAGCTAATTCGCAGTCAGCTGTCACAACTGAGGGAAACATCACCTATTTCTGAAAGTGGTATTGTAAATTTAGTACCATTCGCTACCAAGGTCAAAAATCTCGTAGCGTTCCTGCAGTCAGCATATGAATACCTGCATCTTACTAACCCGGCACTGATAGAAGAGCTTGTCAGCAGGTTACCAATGAGCAAGAAGCCTGAATGGGCCAGATACTTATCAACAGTACAATCGCATGCAACCGTGGTCCACTTTAGCGATTGGTTAACACAGGTTGCGAATTTGATTTGCTGTGTGCAGGATTATGAAAGTCGCGAGCCATTAAAATGCCGGACCGTGTTGCATGCAGTAGAAACGCAGAGCGAATGTTTTGATGAGAAACAGTAAAATCGTGCGATAGAAAGGCCACACACCCCGTCGTTGAAATGTGCTGTTTGCCAAAATTCACACAAGCCAGTAGAATGCCAACGCCTCATTGAAGCAACATCAGCTGATAGATGGAAGGAATTTAAACGCAGCCGCCTGTGCTTTTCATGCCTCAGCCCAGGGCACACAACTCGAGAATGCCGCCGCCGTAAACCGTGCCACATCGACGGGTGCCAAAGGATGCACCATAAAATGCTTCATGATAACGATCAAAAACAAATTCAGCCCATAAAATCCGTATGCGCATCTCCGGCACAGCCACTTGATGTTGACATGAAACCGGTTTTGAGCTGCTCCAGCAGCGCAAATGAGCGTAAGCTATTGTTTGGCATACTGCCGCTAACTCTACATAGCGGAGGAAAAAGCGTTGAAACGTGCGCTTTATTTGACGAAGGATCGTCTGTCACATTGGTTGACAGCACGCTCTCCCAGGAATTGGGTCTACATTGCCAGAAGCGAAGCCTCAACCTACAGTGGTATGGAGGAAGAGCAACTCAGGAGCCAACCGTAATGGTGAACTTGTTCGTCAGTGGAACTGGCATGAAGAAGAAACACAAGCTTCAAAACGTTTACAGCGTTTCAAATTTGAACTTGCCCGCGCAGAGCCTGAGCGAAGCAGACCTACGAAGTTCTTCACGCCATATGCAGAATTTACCACTGGAGCCATACAGTGGAGCCGTGCCAAAGCTTCTGATAGGACTTGACCATTGCCATCTGGGCATACCTGCTGAAATCATGCAAATTAATTGTATCGGGCTTTACGCTGCCAATACTGAGCTTGATTGGACCGTGTTTGGGCATGATGACAGCTTTGCAAAAGTCTACAAGCAAATTATGAACTCATATGTTACCAAAGAGTACGCAAGAAAATTACGACCCGAAGAAGCTGCTTCATTCACCAAGAAGACGTGGTATTTGCCACACTTTGGCGTGGTTAATCCAAATAAGCCAGCCAAATTACGTCTCGTTTTCGACGCCGCCGCAGAGACACATGGAGTGTCACTCAATTCGCTACTCCTGAAAGGACCACAGGATTATAGAGCACTACTAACCATCCCATTTCATTTCCGCGAAGGAGGAGTAGCCGTTTGTGGCGACATCAAGGACATGTTCCACCAGATTGTGATTCGGCCAGACGACAGATGTGCTCAAAGGTTCCTTTGGCACGATGGTGATACTACAAGAGAGCCAGATGTCTATGAGATGATAGCGATGACATTCGGTGCAGCATGCTCGCCATGCGCTGCGCAATACATCAAAACT
>NW_016160849.1:30156-40271 GCF_001687245.7 Rhagoletis zephyria | reverse complement strand
GAAGAGCGTATGTTCGATTTTGGTCGCATAGAGGGTGAGATGGCACGTCGCAACATCGAGTGGGTATTCAATTGCCCTGCAAACCCGTCCGCAGGAGGTTGCTGGGAGCGCCTCGTGCAGTGCGTCAAACGGCTATTGCAGCGGGTATTGCAACAAGAATCACCACGGCTAGAAACCTTTCGTAGCGTCTTGATAGAAGCGGAAAATATAATTAATAGCCGCCCCCTGACCGAGTTAGCCGTATCGCCGCAAGATGAGGAGCCACTGACGCCTAACCATTTTTTGTTGGGATGCCTTAATTCAACCCAAACGCCGAGTCCAGTTGACGAAAAGGTATGCCTCCGCAAGCAATGGCGCATAGCACAGAACTTGAAAGATCGTCTGTGGAAGAGATGGACAGTCGAATACTTACCGCAACTTCTTCTACGTTCCAAATGGAGAACTGAAGCAACGCCACTACAACCAGGTCAATTGGTTATCATAGGCGACTCTGCGCGACCCAGAACCCAGTGGGAGCGAGGTATGATCACGGAGGTGTTTGTCGCCAAAGATGGTCAAGTGAGAAGTGCGGAAGTGCGCACAAGTTCCGGGTTAATTTGTCGATCAGCAACTAAGCTAGCCGCTTTACGAGTTAGTGAATCCCCCACAGGATTCACCGGGGAGTGGGATGTCGTTGTACAACACTAGTACATCAGTGCAACCGTGTAATGTTTAATTGTTTTAACGAAGAATGGGAAAAGGCGGAATATGCAAAAGGCCTTTGCATGAGCAAAGAAATACTTTCATTTTGTCAGCAAGCAGCGAGTGCATAAGCGAACTAATTGGAAACAACACCAACAACAATCGCCGTCAGGCGCACCATCACCAATAACTTTATCAAATTCGTTTTAATAATTATATTATTCCGTGTTCGTCGTAAAACTCGTCCTCAAATAAGTCAATAAAGTTTTAAATCTTATTTTATATTTAACATAAATTGGTGCCGTCCTTTATTTTGCTGACAGTAGGCTTTTTAAAAGTTTTAAAGCAACCAGGCGCCAATCTGTCTTGGTAAAATATCAGTACTGCCTTAAGAGGTTTAATTCTTTAGAAAAGATTCTTTATAATAGGTTTACTAGGAAAAATGAAGTTAATATCAAAAATAACCCCAAAGCATTTTGGAGTTTTTTAAAATCTAAGAATACCAAATCAAGTATGCCATCTTCAGTCTTCTTTAATGATAAGCAGGCTAATACTCCCGTCGAGGTAGCCAATCTCTTTGCAGAGTTTTTTTCTCTAATTATGGCTGTGATACTGATATGGTTTTTGAAAATTACCCTATTTCAGATTCTGCCCTTAATTTTGGCGCTCTACATGTTTCTGATAGTGACGTGGAAGAAGCCATATTTTATTAAAGCACTCCTTTAAATCGGATTCGGATGGCCTTTCATGTGCTATGCTCAAACGGCCTATATCAAAATCGGCTACTGTTCCAAAAGTTTTTGAGTCGGTTGTGAAACAGAGGCTTAAGTTTGCAGTTAAAAGCTTGATCAGCCCGTATCAGCACGGCTTTGTAAGTGGCAGGCCAACTGTTACTAACCTTGCTACTTTCATGGAGGATTGTGTTGCTGCGTTGCAGACGGGTCTCCAAGTTGACGCAGTATACACAGACTTTGCAAAGGCTTTTGATAGGGTTTCGCACAAGGTTTTAATCAATAAGTTATCGCGTTTCGGTTTCCATTCAACTTTCCTTGAATGGATTCGTTCCTACCTTTTCAACAGGTATTGTACAGTTGCCATCGATAATATACTTTCCAATCATTTTGTTGCCACTTCCCGTGTCCCTCAAGGTAGTATCTTGGGTCCTCTCTTATTTGTCCTATTCATAAACGATGTTGGGTCATGCTTTCTGTCGTCTAAGTATTTATTATATGCTGATGACCTCAAGATTTACTCAGTGATAAAAAACTCACAAGACGCCATATTGTTGCAATCTGAGCTCGATAGCCTACACTCATGGTACTCTCTTAATTGTTTATCAGTGAACGTTAGTAAGTGCTCATATTCTACTTTCACCAGAAAGCTTCTTCCTTTTCAAACCAAGTATAATATTGGCGGTTATGATCTTAGATCTGTCATTGAGGTTAAAGATTTAGGAGTATACTTTGACTCAAAACTAACCTTCTCAACTCATATTAATTTCGTTATTTCCAAAGCTTATGCTATGCTCGCTTTTGTTCAGCGTAATAATCGGTCGTTTAGGTATCCCTATACCCTTAAGCTTCTGTATGTTACTTTGGTGATATCTTGGTAAGAATACGCGTCCTTCATTTGGCGACCCTATCAGTCCGTCTATACAAGGATTGAAAGGATTCAAAATTTTTTTATAAAATTTGCCTTGCGTTCCCTGAGGTTTTTGGAGCCTGTACCCCCGTATGCATCTCGTTGTCAACTCCTTGGCTTAAACTCGTTAAATAGTGGGCGTTCATTCCTCGCTGCCTCTTTTGTGGCTAAAATAGTGGAAGGCACTGTCGATTGCTCTACGCTTTTGGAGAAGTTATCTTTAAATTTTCCGTCTCATAACTTGCGGTGTGCTTCATTATTTTATTTGGGATTTCCGAAATCCCACTATGTGAAATTCACGCCTCTTTTTAGACCCTCTCTGAGCTAAATGAGCTTTCGGAATATGATCCATCGCTCTCGTTTGGAGCAGTACGTTGTGTCCTGCTAAATTACTTTAGGTAGTATTTACGCTCCTTTGCTTTAGTCAGTAAGGATTTGTATTCCATTTGATTGAATAAATAAATAAAAAGTTTCTCTTGTCACGTCATTGGGGGCGACCACAATGCCATTGAGCCTCTGCCATAACTGATAAGTTTTCTTAAAAATTTCATCATTCACCTTGTACTGCTGCTTGTTATTTTTATTAAGGGTGTTTCATTTCGGAGGACCTCATCTCAGTCCGTAGCATCAGGTGAGCCAGCAATCCATTCCAAGCTGACCCAATCCAGTTAATAGATCGTTTTAATCTAGCCGCCTCGTGACCTCTTAGTTCGTTTAAACATGTGCGGATTCTGCCTAGCTGGAATAGTAGTACCTATGTAGATGCTGTTGTTTCGTTTAAGGTTGTTATTGACTACTCGAGCCGATTTGTTGCCAGTTCGTATCGTTCCAAATTTACCACATGAATTAGCTTGAAGTGTCCATCGGTGATCCATCCACGGATTAGATTAATACATTAGTCCACTAATGGTTTATTACCCATACTCACGTTATAATAGTGACTTTGTACAATTCAAAGTCTTGATTCTAAAATTCGTCTTAGCCATATCCTTTTTACATTATTATATTTTTTATTCTACTCAAAGTCTTAATTCTAAATTTCGTCTTAATCGTGTCATTTTTCTCTCAACTATTCTACTCATTTAACTAGTTATCTAACCTAATTTTTTAATTAACCTAAGATCCTTATTCTAGTTTGGAGTTGCATGGGGTGTCATTGAACGATTCCTTAATGCAACACTGTGTCTAACTCTTAAGTATTTTTTGAACCTTGTAATTTTGTCATGTGGCAACTGTGTGAAACACGATTCCTTTTCGAATTGACATTTGTTGATTCAAAGCCGATAGAGACGGAACCGCGGTAAGTGAATTATAAAAAACTGCTGTGACATTAATCTGTATCCTTAATAAATATATGTCATTTCTTCTTACACAGAAATAAACAATATAAATCCACGCAATGCGATGCAATGCATAACAAATGTGTGAGTTTAATTTTTGCAGTCTCTGAAGAATCAACATCTTTATTTCGCGTCCTATATTCATTTTGCATTTCGTGAATTTTCGTGCTCCCATCTTCGACGAAAGTCAGCCATTTTGGGAGTTAATTTCGTATGATGACAGAGCGCACGCCACCAAGTAGAAGTCCTCGTTTACTTATGAATTCAAATAAGTCTGCGACCAGCGATTCTGTCGCCGATAACGCAGCCAGCTTTGATGTAGTGCAGAATAAGGAAGATAGCACCAGCAGCCCAGAGCAAGACGCTAGCCAGCCGCCTCAAATTATGAATACACATGCAGCATACACTGCAAATGCCGCCGCAGTACCTGAGTGCCTGAACAATTCGGAACGAGAGGATAGTATTGTTAAAGCTCTTTAGCAACAGATGCTTGTATTGGAGAATATGCTTTAAAACTTTCAGGTAAAATTTACTGAAAGTGAATTTCAGAAGGAAGCGCTGAAGATAGCACTTCGAAATGCCTCAAATTCCGGAAATACAATAGCAGTTTCTGACTCCTTGTCAGTTGCGTCACCTGCTAGTTCAAGTATAACTTATGCAAGGCCCACTGTGTGTTATACCGCATTTCCTGCTGTTGGTCCATATGCCAACAATGCCGGTGTATTTCATTCAGACACACATATTAGCAAGGTTATTGATTCCCATACCAGCACACTTGCAGGACCATATGCGCACACAGACGCTGCGCCGTGTCCACCAAATCGTATTACGCCTGCCGTCATCAGTGATGGCGCAACCAACACGACTTCTTTTTTGTACGCGACCGCCCAGCCTATTGCCAGCACAATGTGTGAACCGTCCCACCACCACTAGAACTTATTTCAGTGCTGCCGCCACCTCAAGTACGCCTTCATATAATCTTACAGCTGTCGGACACAAAGAAAGCAAAGCCTCTGCTACGTGCGCAGGTGCCACCTCTGCTGCGCATAACGTCGGCGCCAACAATATTACTGCTGTGCCTATGGCTGTCCCTGTCACACATCCCCAATGATATTTTGCCAATGGTGCGACTTGTCAAGCCGCTAACGTCCCTCAGCAATCAATGAAAATTCCCGAAGTACGGTTAACGTCTTTTGCAACAATTCCGTCTACATTTTCAACGGGGTATAACCCGTTGGGTGCATACACGCCTGGTTCAACGCATGCAAGTATTGGTAGCCTACCATCAAACGGAGTAATGGTTCTCCGTAAATTACAAGATTTGCCTGAATTTAGTGGCCACGCAGAAGACTGGCCAATATTTTTCACGGAATCTCAGCAGTCCACAAACGCGTACGGGTACAGCAACCTTGAAAACAACCAACGGTTGCAAAAAAGCTTGAAAGGAGAGGCACGAAACACTGTCAAATCGTTGCTAATACATCCAGAGAACAGAGGTAACATTATGGAACAACTGCGTTTTCGCTTCGGACGACCAGAGCAGCTAATTCGCAGTCAGCTGTCACAACTGAGGGAAACATCACCTATTTCTGAAAGTGGTATTGTAAATTTAGTACCATTCGCTACCAAGGTCAAAAATCTCGTAGCGTTCCTGCAGTCAGCATATGAATACCTGCATCTTACTAACCCGGCACTGATAGAAGAGCTTGTCAGCAGGTTACCAATGAGCAAGAAGCCTGAATGGGCCAGATACTTATCAACAGTACAATCGCATGCAACCGTGGTCCACTTTAGCGATTGGTTAACACAGGTTGCGAATTTGATTTGCTGTGTGCAGGATTATGAAAGTCGCGAGCCATTAAAATGCCGGACCGTGTTGCATGCAGTAGAAACGCAGAGCGAATGTTTTGATGAGAAACAGTAAAATCGTGCGATAGAAAGGCCACACACCCCGTCGTTGAAATGTGCTGTTTGCCAAAATTCACACAAGCCAGTAGAATGCCAACGCCTCATTGAAGCAACATCAGCTGATAGATGGAAGGAATTTAAACGCAGCCGCCTGTGCTTTTCATGCCTCAGCCCAGGGCACACAACTCGAGAATGCCGCCGCCGTAAACCGTGCCACATCGACGGGTGCCAAAGGATGCACCATAAAATGCTTCATGATAACGATCAAAAACAAATTCAGCCCATAAAATCCGTATGCGCATCTCCGGCACAGCCACTTGATGTTGACATGAAACCGGTTTTGAGCTGCTCCAGCAGCGCAAATGAGCGTAAGCTATTGTTTGGCATACTGCCGCTAACTCTACATAGCGGAGGAAAAAGCGTTGAAACGTGCGCTTTATTTGACGAAGGATCGTCTGTCACATTGGTTGACAGCACGCTCTCCCAGGAATTGGGTCTACATTGCCAGAAGCGAAGCCTCAACCTACAGTGGTATGGAGGAAGAGCAACTCAGGAGCCAACCGTAATGGTGAACTTGTTCGTCAGTGGAACTGGCATGAAGAAGAAACACAAGCTTCAAAACGTTTACAGCGTTTCAAATTTGAACTTGCCCGCGCAGAGCCTGAGCGAAGCAGACCTACGAAGTTCTTCACGCCATATGCAGAATTTACCACTGGAGCCATACAGTGGAGCCGTGCCAAAGCTTCTGATAGGACTTGACCATTGCCATCTGGGCATACCTGCTGAAATCATGCAAATTAATTGTATCGGGCTTTACGCTGCCAATACTGAGCTTGATTGGACCGTGTTTGGGCATGATGACAGCTTTGCAAAAGTCTACAAGCAAATTATGAACTCATATGTTACCAAAGAGTACGCAAGAAAATTACGACCCGAAGAAGCTGCTTCATTCACCAAGAAGACGTGGTATTTGCCACACTTTGGCGTGGTTAATCCAAATAAGCCAGCCAAATTACGTCTCGTTTTCGACGCCGCCGCAGAGACACATGGAGTGTCACTCAATTCGCTACTCCTGAAAGGACCACAGGATTATAGAGCACTACTAACCATCCCATTTCATTTCCGCGAAGGAGGAGTAGCCGTTTGTGGCGACATCAAGGACATGTTCCACCAGATTGTGATTCGGCCAGACGACAGATGTGCTCAAAGGTTCCTTTGGCACGATGGTGATACTACAAGAGAGCCAGATGTCTATGAGATGATAGCGATGACATTCGGTGCAGCATGCTCGCCATGCGCTGCGCAATACATCAAAACTGTGAACGCAATGGAACACTATGATAACGCCGATCGAGCTGTCAAGGCAATCCCAGACTACCACTACGTCGACGACTTCGTCGATAGCTTCAGGAACGTAGAGGAAGCTATCACTGTATCTCAACAAGTACGAGCCATTCACCGAGGCGCTGGGTTTGAACTCCGCAATTTTACTTCGAATTCGCCTGATGTACTTACTGCGTTGGGTGGTGTGGAAGCTACGATTGCAATGCCGCTAAGCTAATCATGCGCGAAGTCTGGAGACAACAGTCGAGCTGGGACAGCCCTTTACCTGACGACATATCTGCCTCCTGGGAAAGATGGCGTCAAGAAGTTCCGGCGATGGTAGAATTGGAGATTCCGAGATTCTACTTTCGGAACGGCACACCAACGTTTTGTTGATGCTAGATATGCTGGTTCTACATATGATGCGTTCGTGTGGAACAATAGTTCATTAAAGACTTATTTGGAAAATATGCATCAGAGCGGCGATCATAACTCTATTTTTTACTTATTAATATGTACTTTAAAATTGTTACATCAACACAAAATTAATGTTAATACTATTTAAAAAAAACTTCTTATTTGTAGGTGATTCCGGCTACCCGCTTAGTCCTTATTTACTAACACCCTTCCGCCATGCAGCGTCTGGAACTAGGGAGTCAATTTTTAATAAGAAGCACGAGAGAGCTAAAGAAACGTTGTTGAACGTACGATTGGAGTTTTAAAGTGCCGCTTTCGATGTCTCCTGAGTGATCGAAAAATGCGCTACGATCCTGCTAAAGCAACATCCATTATAAATATTTGTTGCGCTTTCCACAATATTTGTAAGAAATTTAGATTCAGTTACTACGTTTATATGATGCTTCAATTCGTTCTAAGTCAAACCATGTTATATGGACACACACATGTAAACACATTCTCTAATCGAATTGAAACTTTTAACCGTGCCACCATAAATCACATTTTGAATGCGAGTTAAGAGTTGTTGAATCGTGTTAAGAGTGCATATAAAGACGCAATTGGTCCACATGGTTGTTTCATGCAACTCTGTATAAACTAAACAATTTAAACAGTTCTTGAAATTACATTTATGCCAAGCTTTGTTATAAAATGAATAGCCAAGATAATTTTTACAAGTCTGTATCAGTCTTTAATTATTATTTTTCAATGTACATTATTTTCAAGAATTGACACAGTATTAACAGGGTTGCATCGGGATAAACTCTGTTTGAAAGTGTGTTCGATCGACTCATTTCTTGTGTTGCATATAAACACTTGCATTTCAAGCGAGCTACGCTGAGTTAATTCAATACCGCGTTTGATGCCATATAAACAAGGTAAGTGATCCAGATGAAGCTGAAATTTTTATTGACACCGTTGTATCATCACAGTCAATCAGTGAAGATGGCAATAATACATCAGGAGAGCGCCGCAGAAGGCAAATAGCTGATGCTTTGTTGTAAAATTAATTGCGGTTCGGTTTATTGAATAAATTCAAAATCATTTATCTTACTTTTGTTCCTTTTATTTTATTTTATACTTCAGAATTCTTTATTACATACATGTTAAATTAAACCAAATTGTTTCTATGCTCCTAAACTTAATAAAAATCACAAGTTGAATTCAGTACCTTCATCAAATATGAAACTTAAAATTAACTCCTCACATGCTTTTATAAATTAAAATAAAAAACTACAAATTTAATTCAGCCGTTAAAAAATATTTAACTTAAAACTATTTCATCACATTTTTTATAAATAAAAAAAAAAAATAAAAGATGGATATGAAACTAAAGAGTGGGAACTAAACCTGAAAATACAACCAAAAGTAGTTTGTAACAATATTACAGTCTACTGTTGGCTGTATTTTAATGTTTTTAGTTCTAACTAATTTAGTTTAATTTCCATCTTTTCCTTATGCCCTCTTTTCTTCCCTAAAATTTTTTCCCCTTCCTTTCTTCCTTTAATTTCAATAAATTTAATTTTTCCTTTTTTAAATCGTACGCCTTTCTCATATACAATAGTGACAATATCAGCCTAAGTTTCTTCTTCTTCTTTTTTGGCGCTGCAACCGCCTAAGCGATTTTGGCCGAGTTCAGCAAAGCACGCCAGTCGTTTCTCCTCTGTGCCAACTGACGCCAATTGGAAACGCCAAGTGAAGCCAAGTCCTTCTCCACCTGATCTTTCCATCGCAGTGGGGGCCTCCCTCTTCCTCTGCTACCACCAGCGGGTTCCGAGTTGAATACTTTCAGAGCTGGAGCGTCGGTGTCCATTCGAACGACATGACCAAGCCAGCGGAGCCGCTGTATTTTAATTCGCTGCACTATGTCCATATCGTTGTAAAGCTCATACAGCTCATCGTTCCATCGTCTGCGGTACTCGCCGTCGCCAACGCGTAAAGGACCGTAAATCTTCCGCAAAATCTTTCTCTCAAACACCCCAAGAGCCGCCTCATCGGATGTTGTCATTGTCCATGCTTCTGCGCCATATACCAGCACGGGCATGATGAGTGACTTATAGAGCGTGGTTTTCGTACGTCGAGAGAGGACTTTACTCCTGAATTGCCTACTCAGTCCAAAGTAGCACTTGTTGGCAAGAGTGATTCTACGTTGGATTTCAATGCTGACATTATTATCGGTGTTAATGCTGGTTCCCAAGTAAAAAGGAGTGCAATGGGGTATAGTCGTTGCGCTGGGTATGCAGTTACAGTTGCATGGCTATACTCAATCCAGACTCTTGCGTCCTCGTTCGCGCACTATGGGTAACGTGAGCAACCCACGTGCGAGATACGGTAACCAATCCGAGTGGAGCCTTGGGTCACGGCAGAAAGAGAGGGAGCTTCGGTGGGGCCACTCTGACTTATTCGGTTTAAGGGCTCACTGAAGTCTGCAGCGTCTGTTCACCAGTAGGTGCGGCTGCAAGCGGGTGTCTGCTTGGAGCAAGCGGCTCGCTATATAAACGTGTATTTGGTTGCGAAACCACCCCCGTCCCAGCAATGGGTTGTGCGCTGGGCTTGGGACCCGCCACGTAAAAACCACTTCCAGTGAAGAAGCAAGGCAAAGCCTCGGATGAGACCCCCCCTTATGNATCCTAGTGAAGAAGCACGGCAAAGCCACGGATGAGAGCCCCCCTTATGATGACGACCACGGCAAACGTTTAAAGTACTACGATTTGAGGGCATGCACCTGGAATGTCCGGACCCTTAATGGGGAAGGTGCCTCTGCCC
>NW_016160849.1:29651-29875 GCF_001687245.7 Rhagoletis zephyria | reverse complement strand
GCTTGGAGCGCACGTACGAGCGCTGCCCCCGTCATGATACCAAAATCGTGCTTGGCGACTTCAATGCCAGGGTGGGCAAGGAAGGGATCTTTGAAGCCACCGTCGGAAAATTCAACCTTCACGACGAAACGTCCGACAACGGATTGAGGCTGATCGACTTCGTCGGGCCTGAAATATGGTAGTATGCAGTACTAGGTTCAAGCCTAAAAAGATCCATCAAGCTA
>NW_016160849.1:0-29431 GCF_001687245.7 Rhagoletis zephyria | reverse complement strand
CTCATTAAGTACCGCCGCCGAAGAAGTAGTCGGATTTCAGCGAGCCCGAAAGAAAACTGGTACGATGAGGAGTGTCAGGAAGCTGCAGAGAAAAAAGATAACACCTACAGGGCCACGCTGTGATCGGGCGCAACGTGCGCTATGTGGGACCGCTATAGGGATCTGAAGAGGGNAACCAGCATTAACACCGATCAGCCTAAGTTTAGCATGCAAAATTTCAATATTATTAGCACTTACATTTAAAGCTCTTGGAATAACTTTCCTTTATTCCAAATTCGGCTCTCAGCTTGGCTAAGATTTATTCCCATGATAGGTTGTGCAAGGCTTCGATCTTTTGAAACGCCTTTTCCTGTATCCTGCCAAGATGGACTTCACAATGTGTTGATTATCCTCCGTAGTTAGTGACAGCACGCAACTCACATCCCTCAAAAAGTTTGATATGGAATATCCGTTCTCCCCAGTGAAGACAGGCAAATTTCTAGCCTCCTTTAAATTGGCAGCCAACGGTAGTGCCATATCCATTAATTTCTTTTTCAACTGTTATGCGTAAAAATTTTAGTATCGCAATTATCCGCGATTCCGTATTAATTATTAAATTTCACAAATTTTATAATTTTTTCCTTAATTTCGCGTTATTCGGTGATACTATCTTCTACTCAGTATCCCATCCTCGTTGCCATTTATGTTTAATGAGTAGATAAAACGCCAAACAAATGATAATTTAAATAAAAGTATACTTTATTAAAAAGGAAGAGCGGTAGTTTATTTGTGGATCGTACAGTTCGCCGTCGTTAATAATTGCATTGTACTTTAAATCTTATTTCTTCATTTGCTTGACTGGAACTTGAAGAGTTCCAGTAAATATGCATCATCAGCAATTATTCGTCTGATATCATTTAATGGATTATTGTGCAATTCAAATGGAAGGAAGGGTGATATAAATTCTGGCGAATATTTTGCGCCAATTATGTTTATGATTTTAATGCGATCAATCCAAGATGCGTTGTTGTTTACATCAAGCAGCTTTGATCAACATAGGCGAATCCATTTCATTTTTATTACTGGTATTTATATATATATCTCACGCAACATACTTCTGTATCGATTCGAGCAAAAGTTTCGTTCCCGCAAAATATGCTGTGTTGTATTGATTCACGTTAATGGTGTATATACGTAAGCTGACCAATCGTCCTCCTTTGAGCACGATTGTCCCGCTCAAACGTGATTTGTCCTCCTCAAAAATTTGAGCAAAAATGTCCTCCTTGTCCTCCTTTTCAAGTATTGTAGCAGTAATGAACTTTTTAAAAAATTTCGTTCAGAATATTATTATTTTCCAATCGTACACATTCATTATATTTAATAGGCGTTTACATTGTTCAAATTTCAGTTAAATGATGTAAACATTTGATTCAACTAATCGCCTCCCAATAAAAATCAAAAAAATATTCTCAAGTTGATATCCAACATAATTATCCGACTCATCTCTAACCGACGTGCAGATACTAGAGCTGCAAAACTATCGATAGTGACGCCATTCGATAGTTTGAAAAATACTATCGATAGTATCGTATACTATCGTGTTGTATATGTAGGGAAACTTCAACTCCGAACAAAATGTCTATAATATATATATATATATATATATATATATATATATTTGTTTTTTTCAAAAAATAAAACTAACGATACTATCGATAGTACAATCGATAGTTTTGCAGCTCTAGCAGGTACGCAAAAAGTGATAGAGAAACGATTATTTAATTGTCAAGTGAAAAACTAAAGCTATATACCAACAAAAAGTAAATACTCTTCAAAGTATCCTCAAATAATCTTGAAAGAAAATAAAACTCGAAGTGAATAAATTGGCAAACTTACTGTCGGACTGTGAACTGTGAAATGAATTATTGTAATACGATATTGATTAACTACATAATACAAAAGGAGTAATAAAATAAAAATGTATACTGTGAAGTGAATTATTGTAATACGATGCTGCTTAACCACATAATACAAAAGGAGTAATAAAAAAATTAATATTTAAATTCATCTATGTATGTCGTTTCAATCAAAAAGATATAAGGTATTTTACTATTTCAATGATATGTTTGAGACCAATTGGAGAATTAAATGGAGTTCAAGTTGAGAACTAGCATTTTCTCAACTTGAGAAACAGTCCCTTTTTCATACAAAGAAAAATGCCCTTTTTGTTGAGAACGCTATGATCCTCCACTTGAGGTACTGTTGAGAAACAATGTTGGAGATTTGAGAAATACCTCAGTTCTCAACCTAACCCCAAGTTGAGCTCAAACGTAAATGTTTGTTGGGCAGTGAAAGTAACCGCCTTTTAGCCCTAATCAATAATAGGTTTTTTCCCTAACAATCTGGACTGGATCCGGTAATTAGAGAATAAGCGAAAAAGTTTGCTTTTGAAAATGGACTATAATCCAGAAGTACGGGAACGCAAAAAACTACATTTCGTGCCCAAAATTTGAGTAACAGCTGATTCACGTGGTTTTTGTTTTTGTCACTTAAATGCTAACTCTTGGAAATTGAATTTTGGCTTCACAGATTTGATTTTAAGTATATAAAGACTGAAAATAAAGGCCATTCACTATTCCTTAAAAGCACCAAGTAAATGCAGGCAACATGTAACATGCACTTTGACACTTTATACATTTTTACCTGGAGAAAAAGTCCGGGCTGTTTCGGGCAGGAAGAAGAAGACACTTACCATCCAATACGTTCCGATTTTCGCTCTCTATTACCCATTTTGTTGAGTACGGCAATGATTTCTGGGATGTTTTGGGCATCCGCGGGATCCAGCGTTGCGTACGGGAAAGAACCTTATATTTAACCTTTACAACATTGAAAGATTAGCTAACGACGCGTCTCCACAGGCGGAAATTATTGCCTACCATATGTCATTTTGTTTGCTAGATACATATGTATGTATAACTTTTATCAGTGGCAAAATTTGTGTATGGGGATTTTTTATCTTGAAAAAAGATTTTGTAAGATGGCTTAAAATAAGTATGTTTGTTGCATTGGAGTGCAAATCTGCTTCAAAAATTTTATAAAATCTGTTATTTCACATCCAAGTACATGGTTTTCCCCTTAAAAAATTAATTAGCGATTTGGGTATATATAGATACCACGCTACCAAAAAGATAACAAAATTTTCGTCACGAAAATTTTTCGAGAAAATTATTTTTATAATTTTTCATACCGATGCCGTGCACATCTGGCGTTAACTTCGAAATAACATAAGTAGTTCTGATTTACTTAGGCTCTTTATGAGTATTATTACTAATACTATTGGTTTTTAAGTAAAAATTCTATTCTAAATTAATTAACTTTTGGCTTTTCATGGAAATTGTTAAAAATTCTAACATGTAAATACATGTCACCAATAAAAATAAATCTCGACGTGCTGGAAAATAACCAGGGATGTATTTTAATTTAAAATACTGTTATGGTACGCATACATTAGGAGCGGCAGTGAATGCAGGCGGCATGACACAATAGGGTGCACTATGGCTAGTCATGTCGGCTGGGCTGGGTTCTTGCATTCACTCCTGTTCCCTGCGCCATAGCAGAGAAAAGTCATGCCTGTCAAACATCCCAACGGACAGACACACAACAATTCAAGAATTCAAAAAAAAATTTAAAAGAAAATCCGTTAACACCAACAAAAAACAGTTGTAAAGAGCATTACATAAATATTTAAAATAACGGAAAAATCAAAAACACACTAAATCTGAAACTATGAAAACCAAAACGAAAAGCAGTGAACCAAAACAAAAAAAAACTATGGCCGAATATGAGGCACCACCGCTGGTATTGTGGTGACTGGTGCTGGCCCACCCTCATCCGTGGCTGCTGGCGCACCCTCGTATCAGCAGCCCCTTATCAAATTCCTAACGTGCCTTCCTAAATAGAGAGCCGAATCGGCATTCCCATTTTATAATTAATTTATTAACACTTCTTCCTCTTAAACTAGCTCTTAAAAACTAAAATTCTTAGCCCTATCATCTCTTCAAAACTAATTCCTAACATCTAAATCCTATGGCCTAAATCTGTGCTTAAATACAAGGTGATTAAGACTAAGGTAAGTATCTGTGATTGTATTTTCTAAAACTAAGGTAAGTATGTCAAATGAAAAGTACCTTCGATAAAGGTAAGTTATTCGTTAATTGCAATATATCCGGTATTTCAAGAAAAGAAAACGTCTATTAAGTAATAACAGGTAAAAACTTAAGTATTTACTATCAGGTAAGTAGTCGCAAAGCGGGGGATTAGGTAGGAAAAATCAGGTAGGTATTTTAATTCAAGGTAAGTCCGGTAAGTATAAGTATCGTAAGTAAGGCTAAGTGGTAATTTATATTTAATAATTCGTTATTCACATGGTATTATTTTTCTTTATAAAGGAAAATTATTATTTTTTTCTTAGATTTTATTTTAATGTAGCAACGGGCTTTGTTATCGTTACTCTATTTAACTACTTATTTGATTTTATTTTATGATATTGTGGCCACTTCGTATTCATATGATTTATAAATCGTTATTAATTTAAATTCATTTTATCTAAATTTGAATTTTCATTTTCCTTTATATTGGTTTAGCTTATTTTATTTAATTAATTTAATTTGATTTAATTCAGTTCAATTTAATCTAGTCTAATTTTGTTAGTTTAATATATATATTTCCTTGTTTTCGCTATAGAATTTAATGTAATTATTTTAATTCAACTTATTCAATTTAAACTTTGTTCAAATAATTTTCCCTTAAACAAATTTACGTTATTTAACTATTCTTCCTCTTTTTATGTATTAAGCAGTTTACCTTAAAGGTGTAATTATGCGTGTATATATATGTATGTATGGAAAGTACACAATTAGGTTTCCACCATGATTAATAATACAAGGTTAGATAATTATTGACGGCCGCGGTTTGACACTCCCTTACAAAAGGTTGCATTGCGAAAATGGTAGTAGAAAAGTGCGCAAAGTAGGCAATTAGTACTGAAATTCCTTTTGTAAATTCTAATGTATTTGCAGGAAATCTGGCAGTCTAAACGAAATATTGAACGAAATATTAATACATCTACGTGAATTACGTAATTTATGTGTTATTTAGCTGTATAAAAAATGCAAAAGGACTCAAAATTAAAATAAGACTACTAAGAAATTTATGTAAACAACCAATTTTAAAACAATTTATATTTTCATCAGTTAAATGTGCTTAATATGCATATACAAATAAACATAAAAGCTTATTCTTCCATTTCACAGCAAAACTACACTTTTTCCAAGTAAATTTGCAAAGAAGCAACACTCTGCCACTGCTAAGGGAGCGGTGGGAGAGAGACAACTGTCAGTTTATCGAACCTTGTATTATTGAATCATGGGTTTCCATGAAATAGTACTACCAAGTCATGAACGAAAGACACAAGATCACGTAAGAACAAGAGAGTGAAAAAAGTCGATTTTTTGAGCGGGTTCTACGCCATCTTGTTTCGCTGGAAAAATAAACAAAACAATGTAAACAAAGCAACCCAAATTGATTCACAGACGATTGATTTAGGAAACTTCTAACAAATTGTAGCATATTAATAAAAATAAATGTTGGAAAACGCGTTGTTGTGTTAAATTAACTCCTTTGTCGATGAATAAAAGTGAAAACTAGTGGTGTCCGCGTAAAATTACCTGTGTTTAGTTAGTTCATATCTCCGACATGTGCATGTGGAGCGCTTCATTCTGCGGCATAAAATGTATAGCTCCAGGAATAATCGCTCTTCAATATTACAATAACAGAGGTGTGTGAGAAGCAAAAGTCTCGAAAGGGACCACCGTGGAACTTGATACATTTCATCTGAAAAATATGTAAAATGATTTACTAACAAACTACAAATAAAGATATTTTGGTTTAAAAAAGTGGTGGTTTCGGCGTATACTTACTTTTGCTTAGTGAATAAAATGCTTGATTCTAGCTGGTTGAAGTAGTGCGTCCAGTACTGAGTTGGCGCTATAACCTGCATCGAAAAAAGGACAACCAAAAAATACAAATGTACATGTATGTACATGATTAAATTAGTTGAAAAATGTACATAAGAAAGGTGTATTGTGTACTTACATAAAAATACACAATCAATGCTTGGATTGCATAGTCATTATTGTGGGCTATCAGCCGTGGTTCGCCAATTTTTTAACGATTTTTTGAGTTGCTGAAAAGTGTAATCGAAAACAATTATTTGTAGTATAAAATCTTATGGAAATAAATGTATCTCACCTTACCTCATTTTATTATTTTACGATATTTCCGCTTTCGAGAGCGTGTACTATCAGAAATCTGTCTGTTCAGAGTTCGAATTCTGATGAACATTCGCGCACGGAAAAACAGTCTCTTTATTCTGTCGTGGCAATTTACATGTTCAGCTTTTTTAATATGTTCTCCCACATAATTGGCCATTGCTTGCAACCCAGTGCCGTTTATTTCTTCAAACACATTCTGCAGCTGCTGCATGTGAGTCATCATCGCCTCCGTTGGCCTTGACAAACCACCTTCGGTTAGTTGGTTTACCCAGGTGAAGCTGTCGTCGTCACATTCCACCCTCATGTCAGGCACTACGCTATGTAGCCTATGACATATGTAACCGGCAAGATTCTCGAGTCCGTCGTTCTCCAAGGACTCCAGCTTGTGTTCCTCTTGATCGGCAAATTCTTCGCTGACCGCATCGGGCGTCAAGGAAATCTTGTTAAAGATAATACCTCAACAAAGTATATAAGACAATAAATTACCAGTAGATCTCTTAGTCGCAGTGCGTACCCTATTTTAATCTAAGTAATCGAGGATGTAAGAGCGCAGCCTGTACTTAAATTCCTGGCGATCGGGGTGGTTATTCATGCCTCCTTTCGACCGGATAACGCCGAAAAAATTCTCCAATACTTCCTGGTTTAGTCGGTACGTTAACACGTACTTTAAGTTGAAGCGCGTTTGTAAGTCTTCGTACAACAGCTTCAATGCTAAAATCGACTGTATAATTCCTACAAATATAAAAATAGGTATAATTGATGTAAATATTAATTTTACAATTATTACCTTTCTGAAAAGGTAGTGGATTAGTTTTTCCAATGACTCGCATATCCGCCATCATATCCGCCATTCTTTGCAGAATGTCATTTTGCACTTCCAGAGCTAGACCATATGCGTGTGTCCGCGGTCTTGTGTCAGGATACGCAACCCTGACGTTCATGACGTCAAACCAGTCATTAGTCTGAAAAATATGTTATAAAGAATAAGTTATTGTATTGTACTTATAAAAGATATTAGGGGTATTCGGGCCTGCCTTGTTATCTGGTTAAAAATTATTATTCTCTAGTGTATTTTGTTTTTGTATACATAGTTAAAAAAATATCCACATAACCAGATAACCAAGCAAGTGTGAATACTCCAATTATGATTTTAAAGCAGTACTCAGAAGCTTAAAAAGTGCATGACACTCCTCCCAGTTGTGTGCGCTTAAGTGGCCCAGGCTTGCAGCTCGCGTTATGGCTTGCGAGAAAAGCTTTGTAGCCATTTTAACTTTTTGCCTCTACGGACCAAAAACGTTAAGGTGGCTGCTATTTATTTTGTGTGTGATGGACAACTCGGAGGAAGTGCACGAGAGCAACTCCACAATGATGTCCTTCTTCACTTCTTTGCCTTTCAGAATAAAGCCGCTATCCAAAAAGTGGTTTCGCAGGATCTTTATTAAATGCAGTGCATCGGGAAATACAAATATATGCTCATTGGGACAGGGGAACCTAAAAATAAAAACGTTTTATAAATAAGAAAGACATCAGTGCTTTAGAATGTTATTGTAACTTAGCATGGAGTATCATATGTGACGCCCAGCTCGTTAAAGAGCGCCCTGTTTGTGCCACCCAAATCACTTACAACAGCTACAATAGACATTAATCCTGTAAAAGCAATGAATAGTTATATGTTATATGCGTATATATATGTATATATAGGATATATCTAATTACATACCGCGTAACATTGCTACTTGTACGTAGTCTACTGGCGCGTATGTAGTATCGGAAGATTTGTCGTAAAAATAAGCTTTGCGTATCTTCATTTCATCGAAGCTCAACACGCATATCTTCTGCACTATATCAAGCTGCGTGGCGGCCGACAAAATTTTCAACACAGGTTCGATTACGCCTGTAGAAATTGTAAGTTTGTTGGCCCAAAACTGGAGCGTGCGCACAGCAGGAAGAGGAAACCCCCATTTCTTCAGCAGCCTGTACACTTTGGCGCTGGTCTTCTGCCCATCTCAAAACCTTGTTTCCCAGCCTTAGCTTTTTAATTTGCCCCGGAGTGAATATTGAGAGGAGCTTTTCCTCAATATTTTTTTGCTCGAACTCTACTTTTTTAAGGCGCAGCTGGAGGCCAGCGATTTCTTTTTTTAAGGTCTTTTCAGTTTCTCGCAAGGCGCTTTTTTCTCGCGTTAACGTTTCGCTGTATTAAACCAGTTATTTAACCAGTTACTTAAAAAATATACACATTACTCAAATAATATTACATCTCCAGCTTCAGTTGTCTTCCAAACGCTGTTTGGAGCAGTTTCGTAAACGCCGATTTTCCCAATCAAGCGATTCACTACGGAAAATTTATAAAAATGTTTACGTTATGTATACAAATCGTTACTTCGTATACACTTGCATTTTTTGGCTAAATCGCGCTTTTTCAAATTCAGCCTCCTTTTTTAAACCTTCCCTGTGGGATATAAAAACCGTTGTAAAATATGTTTATTACATCTAGAGCGATGTATTTATTTAACTTACACTTGTTGCTGCAACAATTCTTTTTGGTTGGAATTCTTTTCGTTTGCGACTTCCATCAATGGCAACCTTCCAGGCACAGCTATGTTATCTTGTTCATCGGCGTCAATTACCCGTGCAGCTTCCAACAAATCACCTGTACTGAGGTCATTCCTCTTCACCTCATGAACATCTTCGGCGTCAATTATCCGTGCAGCTTCCAACAAATCACTTATGGTGAGGGCATTCCTCTTCATTTCATGAGGGCTCTCTGCCTCTTCAAGCAATTTGGCAGCCTCCAACAGGTAACTAATGCCTGAATTGGGGTACCGTTTCTTACCCACTGTCGGGACTACCCCCTTTTTGAGCTTACGATATTTCACCAATCCTAGTACATAGTTCAGTCCAATCAAAGTTTCATGTACACATATATGGGTAAGAAAATTATGATATTTACCCATGTCAACTTTCAAAGCGTTTGCAAAATCTTCCGGCAGAAAGTGTTCACTACATACTCTTGCAGTTGAGTCTACCTGTCGCCCGCAAAAGTCCATCCACTGCTTGCGTAAGTTTTCATCTCTTGGGAGACGGTGAAAACTTATAGAACGGTCATTATAGAACTCGTTTTCGCATCCTAATACAGCACACTTCATTTTATAATAATTTTCACTCACAATTTTTAAAAAAGTTTAAACACAATCGAAAATAAACCGCTTTGTACAATATGAACCAGTCGCAAAATGTAAACAAACATCTGTAAACAAAGAACAGCTGACGAACCCGCTTTTTTGCTATTTTTTTCTCAAAACCGGTTACAAATACAACGTCGCGTTCTTACGTGATCTTGTCTTTTTGGTTCATGCTACAAAGTATGAATACATAAACGCATTTTCGAAGGTATGTTCATAAAAACGATTACTGTAATCGAAGGATCCTCCATATTTTTAAAACTTTGCCTTTATAGTTGCAATTTGTAGTATATATACGCATCTATCCTTGCAACTTGGTAATACAAAAAAAAACTTCTACATATACCTAACATATTTATACAAAAATTTTGGTTTAATAGACGCTTTCCCGATCTGCTGGCCATACTTCTAATGATAATTGCTAATTATAATTATTTAGAGTTCAATTTTAAATTAAAAATTGGTTGTACGGCCCGAACGACTCACCCTTGTTGCAGCAGGCTTGGGTGTGGCCTGCTGTTGTCGTAGTCGCTGGTGTTGCGCGCTATTGTTGCTGTTGTTGCGCACTGTTGCTGCTGTTGATGGGCGCTGTTGCTGTTGTTGCGCACTGTTGCTGCTGTTGTTGCGCGCTGTTGTTGTTTCGACCGATGTTGTTGCTTTCCGGGGTCGCTTCACCGTTGTTGTGATCTTGCCGGTATGGTGCCGGCAGCGGTGTTGCTTCACCGGTGTGGTGATCTTACCGGTGTTTTGGTCTTGCCGGCATTGTGCCGGCAACGGTGTTGCTTCAACGGTGTGGTTGAGGCTGATGTTGCTGTTGTTGCGCGCTGTTGTTATTGTAGTTGCGCGTTTTATTTGTCGCTGTAGCGCGCTGCTGTAGTCGCGCGTTGTTGCACCCGCTGCTGTGGCGGTTGTTGCTGTCGCCCGGTTGCTCACCCCGGTTGATGACGTTCGTTGTGTGTTGTTGCTGTTGTGCGGTGTTGCTCTCGCGCGTTGTTGTTACAATGATGAAGTAGGTAGAAAAGCAACAAATTGAAAAGTTAGAAGGAGCAGATTACAAACTTTTAGGGCATTTCTTTGCAATTGTGGTGAAGTTCGCAATTCGGGTGAGGCCATTCCCAGTATTTTTGCATAGAACACCGTCGAACTTTACAAAAAGTACTTATTTTAAAAAGATTTTATTAATAACTTTAATAACAAATACCTAAAAAAACTACAAGGCTCCTGCAGTTAAAACTATATATCGCACACCGTCTTCAAAAGAGTCACAACTCAAAATTTGGCATTTTTGAAATTATGCGCTAAAAATGTACACAGAGCTTTTATTTAACTTTCAGCAAAAGATGGAGAAAATTTTTGTTACAATTTGTTAAAAAAAAAACCTAGCTAAAGTCGCCCTTGCCCATATGATGAGCATGTGCTTCGAAATAGTTTTTCGCATTTTCTGACGAACGTATTTGTGACTCTTTTGAAGACGGTGTGCGATATATGCAATCAGGAGAACTGACCCTCCTTTCAATAGCTACCTTAATACGGAACTCCGGGGATGCCAAACTAAATTGCAGTCTAATAAAATATTGCTCGGAAATAAAAATTTTTTGTTTTAAATTTAAGCTAGTGCTTTTGATACACGTGTATGTTAACGTTTTTTGATTCGGGTTGCGTGTTTGCACCCAGCACCCTAAAATCATTGCACAATTTACCAAACTGTACCCCAGTCGACTGTTACTTAATTCGTCCATTGCAAGGTGTATGTGTGATTTCTTGCTCCAAGGTGATCCATTCAAATAACAAAAAGCTGGAGCAGAATAAAGTAATTTAGAGCAAGAAAATTCGCATGAAACCCGGAGAAGCGCTCATTAACACGACTTAAAATTATAACTATTAATGCTGAGGAACACTTACCTTGATTGCGGCTGATGCTGACGGTTGTTTTACGGTGCTAGAGGCTTGTGGTTGGTGGTGGTGCTTGCAGGCACGCGGTATAAGTGCTGCTCCTCCGACTGGCACCATATTAATGCATTTGGTGTGGCTCTACCGCTTCCGTCGTGTTTGCTGTTGCGGAAGCTCGAGGTGCGGTTGGCACGTTAAATTCACCTTGCTTTAATTGTTAAATAATTTAGTTTGGTTTTTTCACTTGGCCTTGCGCGTTAGGAATTAAACCGAACCGCAGAAATGCTGTTGATTAAAGAAATAAAACTTTTTCCGTGTTTGCCGTATTTGTAAGTTACTTTATAAAATTTTGCACCTCCTCAATTATGTGCATCAACAATTTACATACTACCGTAATTTATGAATATTATTGTACAATTCGTGCAAAACGTTTACTACTACACTTTATTTTCTTTGTTTTTTTTGTTTGTTCACTTTCCGCCCATTCCACTACGTTTGGTTGTCGAGTCTGAGAATAATTGGCCGACTGTGGTGTTGCCAGCAGGTTTTTATCCTCTTGCACTGCGGGAATTTAGAAGAATAACGGACACTGCGTCATTTGGACTTGTTCCGCTACTCTTCCAAATGGAATTTGCCGCAGTGTAAAGAGGAATATCAAAAAAAAAATCCGGGGTTGCCGTGACTCCTTTGCAAGTATTTTTACCGGACTTAACCGCAAACAAAATCTTTAAAAATTGCTAGTTTACAAATTTGACAGTTTCGTGGTGAATACGAACGTCAGAATTTTATCTAGCTCATGTGCTAGGTAAAATTTGACAGCTTCTAAGTGTAATCAGCTTTATTATGAGTTTCATTTTTTTCCGGACCGGTTCACTTTTCAACTTTTGGTTTCCATGTATTTAATATGGGCGGATGAACAATTTTCGGGCGAAACTCAGGATAAGGCAGAATATTGTGGGCGGCAGTAAAGAATGAAAATCAAAATGGAATCCGATAAAACAAAAGAACGTACGTTACTTGCAAGTTATAAAATGGATTTGACAATTTCAGTAACACACAAAATTAGAGCTTCGCACGAGCGTGGGTTTGGGTTTTGGCACAGTCCGTATGTCAAAATATGGATAATGTTGCCGCCAGAATGTTTTAGGTGCAAAGAAAACGTAGTTGTCAAACTAGTAAGTTACCGCAATAGATGCCAAAATATAAGCCCTGATATTTATTGTGCCCGCATTCCAACAGCTGTGCCAAGTGACAATCAGCGACAACTGTCCGTAAGGAACACAGCTATCGTCAAAATGGCAGACTTTCAATGCGGTTTTAGCGTTGCCGTACGCTCTACAAAAATATGACATGGTGAAATTTCTGACATGCTATCGGGTGCACTAGAGTAACCCATAACAAACCTGCTTTACTTCCCGACCCGTCACCGAAGCGAACAGGAAAAGGGGTTAACTGTCTTCCGCTAGACGTCCGGTAGTGTAACTATGTGGTAAGATCAGTAGAACGTGCGGCACGACTCACCCCTGAGATATAGAGTCTCAGAAAAGAGAAATCTTTAGCCGGGGAAAAAAAATAACACCCCGTAGTTACGTCAGGTGCCAGTTAGGGTTCGTCCGACTCAGTATTGGTAGTCTAATAAGTTAAGTTTGATGTTACGAAAATACCGAAGTCAACGCATTTACTATACTCCGCGTCAGTATTCGCTTGTAATGCTGGGTGGACTCGTTATTGTGTAGCCGGTCTCTGAAACAATAAGCCTACTGATCTGGTTAATACTGAGCCGGGCTCCTAACATTCTGGCATTTGTAGAACAATGAATTTTATGATTTAAAAGGTTCAATCAGGGGTTTCAGTACGTCAGGGTGGCTCTCGTAATTCTGGAAGAAAAAAATATTAAAGGTTAGGTCAGAGTTTGCCGAGCATATTTGACTCGGAAACTCAATCCCGGTTGCGTAACTAAGTGTGGGTTGAAGTGGCGTTCTATGCGAAATGCTTAAGTCAGAATTACGCCGAGTAAACTCTGGGAAAATTTCAAGTCCGGTATTGAGGTGGTTCTCTATTGTTTTAGGCCAGAGAAGCCTACCCCCCAATTGCCGAACTTAGTCGGCATTAACACCCTGCTCCCACTAGTTCAACTTCGCTAAGAAGAACACAGGGCAAGCTGTCCTGAAAAGAACACTTGGCCGCGAGTTTATAGCCGTCCGGCGGCTGGGAAAAACCTGTATATATTTATTTTGTTTCCTATTCATTATGGCTTTGCGGCCCAATAGACATTTTCTTAAAGGAAAACTCGTCAAAACTCCGAAAGATATCAGACATTTTGATAAGGAGAACTCGTCAAAGCTCCTAAAAGACAATCCTAATGAGAGTGCGGATTGTCAGGCAGTTCACGACTCCCGCTGGGAGCGCGCGTGAACGTGCTATGAATATAGATGCTCGGAGAGGATACTGGGCAGTTTGTCCCCGACCGCCAAAGCGCCCAGTGAAAAAGACAGTAAGAGAAAAAAAGATACTCTATTCGCATTCGTTGGCTAGAGTTAGCCACCGCAAATTGCCGACCTTAGTCGGTCTTCACAGTACGGACCTTCCGCTAGTCCAGTAACTCGTTTCTGTCCCGATTCTCTACTAGGGCAAATTCATATCTGCTAATGAGTTTTCATAAAAAAACGGCCTCAAGCTCATTAAAAATTGTTGAATATAATTGTTATAAGGCCATAAAATAACAGAAAAAAATAACTTAAGGACGAGCACACCTAAAAGTCAAACATTCTAATAATAGACGTATTAACAAAAAACCAACAACCACATGATCATGTGAATTGCAGCGGAATAGCTGCGCTTGATTGTAGTTGGCTTAACAAGTGAAATAGTGGAAATAAGCAACAAGAATTAACAAGGCGAACTTAGCACAGTGCGTAGGCAACTGGCNTATTTTAAACGGTCACAATTTATATTCCTTTCTTATATTTTGTACCTGCATTTCATTGGGGTCATCCTGACCCCAAAAGACAACGAATGTGAGTTCAAGCATGGGACAGACAAACGGTTAAAAAACGGCCTCGAGCTCATTAAAAATTGTTGAATATAATTGTTATAAGGCCATAAAATAACAAACACAAATAACTTAAGGACGAACACTGCTAAAAGTTAAACATTATAATAATAGAAATATTAACAAAAACCAACAACCAGATGATCAAGTGAATTGCAGCGGAATAGCTGCGCTTGATTGTAGTTGGCTTAACAAGTGAAATAGTGGATATAAGCAACAAGAATTAACAAGGCGAACTTAGCAAAGTGCGTGGGCAACTGACTGATTCAGTGGGATCGTCGGTTCGAATCCTACTGAAAGAAGTCTGATGAGGAAATGTGGTGATTTCCGAAATAGCTATCACTTCTACCATTTTTTCAAATTATTTTTGCTTTTCCACAATAAGTTTTCATTAAAAAACGGCCTCAAGATCATTAAAAATTGTTGAATATAATTGTTATAAGGCCATAAAATAACAAACACAAATAACTTAAGGACGAACACTGCTAAAAGTTAAACATTATAATAATAGAAATATTAACAAAAACCAACAACCAGATGATCAAGTGAATTGCAGCGGAATAGCTGCGCTTGATTGTAGTTGGCTTAACAAGTGAAATAGTGGATATAAGCAACAAGAATTAACAAGGCGAACTTAGCAAAGTGCGTGGGCAACTGACTGATTCAGTGGGATCGTCGGTTCGAATCCTACTGAAAGAAGTCTGATGAGGAAATGTAGTGATTTCGGAAATAGCTGTCACACCTACCATTTTTTCAAATTATTGTTGCGTTTCCACAATAAGTTTTCATTAAAAAACGGCCTCAAGCTCATTAAAAATTGTTGAATATAAAAATTTTAGAAAAACGTGATTATTAAATTGAAAAAATTTGCTTTGCTTTCGGATCGCTTTTCGTGACAGATGACAGTGTCACGGCCGGATGTCAGATGCATGGAACCTACCGATCGGTTTGCCATTCAAGTCCTCTGAGTCGTACAAAGCATTGCCTACCTATCGCAGAACACGACACTTGATGTATTTAGGCAAGAATTTAGCATTTATGCCTTGCTTAAAATTGCTAAGAGCGAAGTTCTTCCGGAATACTTCTTGTCCTTCCCGGTAATTCACAACCGTCGTACGTTTGTTGTATGTGTTAGCTGCTCTGTCTTGCGCTTGCTCAAGGTTCTTCCGTATGTGTTCGTGAATGTTTGCTAGCTTGCCAGCTCTGCTTGTAATCGGGACTTCGTCTTGTCTTAGGCTACCAAGTTTCTCCAGTATGCTATAGGCTGACGCATGTTGTATCATATTTTGTCCAAATAACGCGAAGTATGGCGAGCTCCGTATCGACGTATGGTAATCGCTTCTTAAAACCGACAGAATTTCGGGAATATGTTTGTCCCAGTCCATGTGATCTTGTTTGTCCTTCAGGAATATTCTAACTTTCGAAATAATCTCTCTGTTCACTCGTTCAGAGGCGTTAGCCTGCGGTGAGTAAAACCCCATCTTAATGTGAGCAACCCCGTAGTTTTAAAAAAACTGTTGCATCTCCTTCGAAATGAATTGCTTCCCGTTATCACTATAGACGAATTGAGAGACCCCGAAAGCTGGAAAAATCTCTGTACTAAAGAAGCTGTTTACATTTGCCGATGTCGCGTTTTGCATCGCCTTCAAAAATACGTATTTGGAAAAATGGTCTACCACTATGAACAAAAACTGCTTTCTTCGCTTCGATCCTGGATATGGACCTAAGAAATCGCAATAAAGACGCTGGAATGGCCTCTCGGATATGAAGGCATTGCCCATCGGTGGTCTGGACACTTGATTGGTGGATTTCACGGCTTTGCAGGTTCACATCGGTTCACATAAAAGCGTATGTCCTTTGCCATTTGCGGCCAAAAAAGTTTCTGCCGAATACGCTCTAAAGTCTTCTGCCGACCTCCATGATAACTAACATTGGAATCGTGTGAGCATTTAATTGCGAGCTCCGTCAGCCCTTCCGGTAACAACAAATGCCAGAGCGAATCCTCTTCCTCTTCCAGACCTCTTCGAAACATCACTATTTTGTAAACCCTATTTTCGACTATGCGTAGATCGTGTAGCCCTTCGTGATTGTTTTCAATTGTTTCACGAAGCTTCGAGTACTCTACACCGTCGAATTTCGGTGACGCCAAATCAATATCTAGAGGTAGGGTAGAAGAGAGTTCGTCCACGTCAAAACGCGAAAGGGTGTCCGGCACAACCTTTAAAGAACCTTTGCGGTGCTCCATCCTAAAGTTGTATCTTTGCAATAGAAGTAACCATTTTGCCAGCCTGCCTCTCAAGTCTTTTTGTGTCATTAGCCACTTGAGACTTGAATGGTCAGTAATTATTCGAAAAGGCAATCCTTCAATATATGGTCTGAAACGCTTGACACTAACTATTGCGGCGAGGCATTCCAGCTCGGTGACCGTATAACTTCGCTGAGCATTATTAAGTTTCTTCGATACAAAAGCTATGGGATGCTCTGCTCCTTCATCATCGAGCTGGAATAGCACGCCTCCTACTCCTATTTTGGATGCATCACATTGGATCACGAATTCTTTACTAAAATCGGGTTGTGCCAGGACAGGCGCTGAACAGAGTGCAACTTTAAGATTACCAAATGCTTCGACTGCCTCAGGAGTTAGCTTAAATGGGCCAGGTGACTTTCGAAGGCAATCTGTCATTGGACCGGCCAAAACTGCAAAGTTGGTAATAAACGACCTGTACCAATTTGCCATTCCTATAAACCTGCGAACCTGATGAGGAGTCTTGGGAATCGGAAAATCATTTATGGCTTCTATTTTGCCTGGGTCTACTTTCAAACAACCATTCCCTATCAAGTACCCGAGATACCGAATTTCCTTCTGGCAGAACTTGCTCTTCTTTACGTTGATAGTGAGTCCCGCATCCCGCAAGCATTTCGCCACTTCCTTCAGCAATTCCAAATGATGTTTGAAATTTGAGCTGCACACCAACAGGTCATCCAGGTAGACGAAGACGATCTCTCGTAACCGTGAAGGAATAGCCTTATCCAACAGTCGACTCATTGTTTGGGGTCCGTTGCACAGGCCAAATGGCATTACTTTAAAGTGGTACAATGGCTTCCCTGGAACCGCAAATGCCGTCTTTTCCTTAGACGATTCCGTTAATTTGATTTGAAAGAAAGCATCCTTCAAATCAATACCACTTATAAAATATGTATCCTTTAACCTGCTCAACAGCCCATAAATATGGAGCAACGGATACGAGTCCTTCTTCATGACCGCGTTCACCTTCCTGGAATCAATGCACAACCTCACCTTGCCTGGTTTCCGGATTAGTACCACTGGACTACACCATGGTGCATTCGATTCCTCAATCATTCCCATCAGGCTACTCAAGCCTTTCAATTTCGCTATAGGCTTCTGCCTGCCTGGGTGGAGAAAGAGGAAAGTGCTTACTTATAATTGGCACTGCATCACCCGTTTCTATATGGTGCGCCACTAAACTGGTTTGACCTAGCCCTAGCTTTTCGAACGAGGAAAACTCCTGAACAACTTCTTGCAATGCTATCTTCTGATCTGGTGTGAGCTGTGAAAGTTTGGCTCATCTTCATTTGGAAAATCTAAACAGGAAACGGTTGGGAATATATCGGGTGCTAACGCGAACGCCTTCCAGAAATCAACTCCCAGGTATGCCTCTTGGATTAATGACGGTACAAGATAACAGCGAATAGTCCTCGTAATATTTTTCAAAATGACCGGTAAAGATATCCGGCCGAGTATTTTCTGCTGATTTCCACCAGCCGTGTAAACAAACGTGCGCAAAGGATGATATTTTAAACTGCTTCTTTTTAGGAAATCTTCGCATCAGTGTTGCCCCGAATCGTAAAAAAGAGCTAAAAAAAGTGGTTGTGGCTAAAAATGATAGCTAAAAATTTTTACTTACATATACATATATAAGTATACACGCAAGCATTTTCAATTTCATAATTTTTCTACTATTTTGTTATTTCTTTCCTTCTTTCTGTACCAGCATGCTGGTACAATCATAATATTTTCAAATAGTTTTTGAGGTCGCAACAGCAGCTGGTACAATCACATCACAAGAACATACACGGTCAATCGACTTGATAGGCCATTTAACAAATTAAGCATATTAAGGGCCGTAAACTTATCTATTTTAAACCATAGTTAAATCGTTAATAGATAATTTACCAGCCCTACCACTTTTACAGTATTTATGTATAAAAACGTAAGGAACATACAATACATATATGTAAATATATAACTGTCTTTCTTAGTTTAAATATTCATCTCTTACATAAATGACAAACAAAAATTAGATCAAATTAAGCATATACAACTTCTTATATCAAGTATAAATAAATTCTCCTAAGGGCTAAAAAAAGGGCTAGAGGCAATCTTAAATTTATGTGGCCAAAAAAATGTATGTAGTAGCTAAATCTAGGCACCAAAGGGCTAAAACGGCAACGGCCAAAAATGGAAACGTTTGCTCCGGAATCCAACAAACCAACAATGAAACTATCGTGTATTTTAATCTTTGCTAGCGGTCACTCCTCTGGTGTTATCAGAATTTTAGTACTTTGCAGAAGTTTACGCATATTTACTCGGCTAGAATATCTTTTCCTACACTGTAGTATATTTTCCGAAGCCACAAGTTTGGGTTCTTCTTTACAAATATCCGCCCTTATCCATTCATAATCCTTTTCTCTTTGCTCTAAACTAACTGGGAATTGAGTCTGGCATGCGATATCCCTAAGAATTCGAACCTGCAGAGGATTGGCTGTAGAAGAAATCATACACCCGGAATGAGAACTATCGGACCTATCTAGGAAAGTATGATGACTCTAGGCGAGAGTCTTGAGGGACTGGTACTACTCTCCGAACTACTGACATTTCCATGCAAACGAACGGTTCGAGCCGGGATTGGCTTACTTTTTGGTTTAGTACAGGAAGCTGCTGCTCCTGTACTCCCTGCTTCGGGGGATAGGGTGCCGAACGTGAATCCCCGATTGCCTTCTCGCTCGGGTTCCGCTTTTCCTGTCATCGATGATCTATGGGGAATCTTGGACTGACCACCTCCTTCTGTCCACA
Organism: Rhagoletis zephyria; assembly: GCF_001687245.7. Classification (NCBI taxonomy): domain Eukaryota; kingdom Metazoa; phylum Arthropoda; class Insecta; order Diptera; family Tephritidae; genus Rhagoletis; species Rhagoletis zephyria. Next base: position 9,901 of record NW_016160849.1, on the reverse strand, counting down.
CTTGAAACAGAACACGTTCCGAATCGCTTCCTCGCAATAGATGTATGAGATGTATGAGTGTCCCATCTTGCCAAAGTTCCGGCACTGTTTCCCTGAATAGTCCGGTTTCCTAGTCCTATGGAAACTTAGCGCTTCCACTTGCGGATCAAGTTCTCCATCCATTGCTCCTGTCCATTCATCCGTTGTTATAGCCATTGTTGACATGCCGTCCTGAATAGTTCGGTACCAAACTTCTTGTTTCATTCAAGATTTGTTCGCTTTTCCTAGCAACGTCACGTAGCTCATGTAGGGTCTGCGCTCCAGCATTGAAAAGCATCAACTTCAGGCTGCTGTTAACGTTCCTCTTCAATATGTCCACCAACAGGTTCTCCGACATCGGCTCCCTTAGTCTTGCGTTTAAGGCTAATATATCTGTATGAAACGTATCATACGATTCATTAGCCTTCTGACGACGCATTAAGATCTCCATAATGATCTCATGGTTACTCTTTAAGGTGCCGAATTCCCGCCTGATAGAATAACACAAGAAGGGATAAGTCGCATCTGGGTTCTGCTTAGTGAACAACCAATACCACTCCTCAGCTCGCCCTGACAAAAATTGGTGGAAGCTTGCCATCAATTGCTCATCTGTACATTGCGTTAGCTCACACAACGTGTTTAGTTTGAAGAGAAAATCTGAAACGCTGGTCGGTTATTAAACGGGGCTTGTGTCGGATTGCGTCCGATAGAAGCAAAGTCCCTAGTCCCATTGGGTGCGGTTAAGATGCAGTTACCACTGCACTTAATGCGTTCATATTTTCTCGCATTGTTCTCATTTCAGTTCTCATTTCTTCTTGCGAAGTACGTAAGAGCTGATGAAGCACCCCCACCCATAAATCTCCTGCTGGCGCTCCGCGATTAGAACGTCTACTTCTATCTTCTGCAATACCTTCACCAAAACCGGTATTCCCTGGCAAAGACCTATCATTTTCCTGTCTTCCCGAAAGCATAGTCATGGAGGTAGCGGAAACATTCTGGACCGAAGTCCCAGGTGGTGAGGTGTCAAGTACGTTTGTACTTTGACGCCTATTCACTTTAAGTCCCGGAGCGGGATTGGCTATCGGAATTGGAGGCGGAACTCCTCCAGTATGGTCAGCAATAGTTGAATACATCACCGGAGTATTAGTTGCTGGCATAGCAGGAGTGTTATTTCTCCCGGCCCCTCTTGACTTAACGGCGCTACCTCTCAAAGAGCTACTGCGCGTAAGCCTTTGCTGCGGTTCCATACGGCGAATCAACTTCAATTGGGAAATCAAACAATTTTACTCTTAGGGCCGAGACCAGTTCAGATTTAAAATTCTAAAATGTGCGTAAGCCTTGGCTCCACCGAAGCTCAATGGAAAATCCCAAAAAGTTTCTAAGTAAGGCTTCCTTAATAGCTTTAGCCTAATTAAAAGTCCGAAAAAAAAATCAAAAAAAATATATACAATTTATATAACAAATCGAGATTAAGCCAAGTGCCGCGGTTACCGAACCCGATCACGAAAAATAATCAAAAATTCCTGTTATAATTATTCAGCCGCGTACTGAATAAGAATATACGCGAGAAACACCAAAAAAAATCAATCAAAATATTTTTAGTAAATAAACATGTTAGTTTGTTAGTCAAATATACGTGGTAAATATACGTGTATGCAAAATTCAGGATATAATGTGATATAAATGGTAATATGTATTTTTTCAAAAATCAATGGGAAAGCTGACCCCCCTATATTAAGAAGGCACAAGTAAGTAACAAAACAACACAAAAACGTCGCTATTTGGTCCAGCACACCCAACCGCAATGCAAAGCCGGCATAGTGGAATGCCCCCCCAGAGTTGAAGGGTATACTGGACTTCGCGTACAATTTTACTGGGCTATTTTTCGGTCTCAATACACCCCACCGCAATGCAGCAAGGGGCAGTTAACCATGCCCCCTGAGCCATGAGGGGTGACTGAGACCCCGATAGTCAGCGCTGGTTGGATTCTCAGCCCACTCCATCGCGATACGTAGGCGCTCAGGAGCGCCAGCGGAGACCTATGGAGTGAGCTGGGGTCCGAAAGAAAAATTTAATTATCACTTTTTTTCCAGAAAAAAACACGAGGTAAAAAAAATAAAAATAAATATTCGGCAAAAATCTAAAAGAAAAATCTATTTAAACTAAACCCCACTTAGCGCACTATTTTCCCCACTTCCCGTGTCAACATATCGGACCACTGAACAAAGTTGGAGAAAAAAAAATCAAATTACAAAAAAAACTAAGTGCGTTTAGCACTGCCTCACCGGGTGAATGCAAAACTCCGGAGGACGTGACGTGAAGTCTCGGAGAAGCCTTCGGTTGCTGACCAAGAGGACCGATCCGAACCAGCACACTCAGCTCCACTCATACCGCCGCAACGCAGCAAGGGGCAGCAACACATGCCCCCCTGGGACTTGCGGGATGGTGAAGCCTAATGTGCCAGTCAAGACCAGTCAACCTGACCAGACCTCAGGCTACCCCGTTGGGCGCCATCTGTTATGGTACGCATACATTAGGAGCAGCAGTGAATGCAGGCGGCATGAAACAATAGGGTGCACTATGGCTAGTCATGCCGGCTGGGCTGGGTTCTTGCATTCACTTCTGTTCCCTGCGCCATAGTAGAGAAAAGTCATGCCTGTCAAACATCCCAACGGACGAACACACAACAATTAAAAAAAAAATATTAAAAAAATCCGTTAACACCAACAAAAAGAAAGCTGAAAAGAACGTTACATAAATATTTAAAATAACGCAAAAATCAAAAGAAAGCACTAAATCTGAAACTACGAAAACCAAAATGAAAAGCAATGAACCAAAAAAAAAAACTATGGCCGAATATGAGGCACCACCGCTGGTATCGTGGTGACTGGTGCTGGCCCACCCTCATCCGTGGCTGCTGGCGCACCCTTGTATCAGCAGCCCCATTATCAAATTCCTAACGTGCCTTCCTAAATAAAGAGCCGAATCAGCATCCCCATTTTATAATTAATTTATTAACACTTCATTCTCTTAAACTAGCTCTTAAAAACTAAAATTCTCAACCCTATCATCTCATAAAAACTAGTTCCTAACATCTAAATCCTACCATCTAAATCTGTGCTTAACTACAAGGTGATTAAGACTAAGGTAAGTATCTGTGATTGTATTATCTAATACTAAGGTAAGTATGTCAAATGAAAAGTACCTTCGATAAAGGTAAGTTATTCGTTAATTACAATATATCCGGTATTTCAAGAAAAAAATTAACGTCTATTAAGTAATAGTAGGTAAAAACTTAAGTATTTACTATCAAGGTTAGTAGTCGCAAAGCGGGGAATTAGGTAGGAAAAAAACAGGTAGGTATTTTAATTCGAGGTAAGTCAGGTAAGTATAAGTATCGTAAGTAAGGCTAAGTGGGAATTTATATTTAATAATTCGTTATTCACATGGTATTATTTTTCTCTATATATGAAAATTATTATTATATTTTTTTTTTAATTTTATTTTAATGTAGCAAGAGTCTTTGTTTTCCTTCAGTGTTATCCTAACCCTATTTAACTACTTATTTGATTTTATTTTATGATATTGTGGCCACTTCGTATTTATATAATTTATAAATCGTTGTTAATTTAAATTCATTTTATCTAAATTTGTATTTTCGTTTTACTTTGTATTGGTTTAGTTTATTTAATTTTATTAATTTAATTTGATTTTACAATTCAATTTAATCTAGTCGAATTTTTTTAGTTTAATATATATATACATATATATAAAATTAGTCGAGAACGCAGAACGTATACTTAAGCGCAGTCTGTATACGCAAAATTTTGTCGATTACTGGAGCCCTCAGTGTTGCTTACTACAGTGTTGCCACTCTTAAATGCCTTTTCATAAACTTACCCTTTCAACCACAATTTTTCGTGCTATAATAAAACTATAAACTACTTAGTTTTCAACAAAAACCTTATTTAATAGTAAATTTCAAATATTTTAAACATAATTCGAATAGGAACTTATAACTTTTTTGCCATCTGCAAAACTGACGAAGTGGCAACCATCTAAAGAAGGAGAAATCAGCTGACACGGAAAAATCTAAATTCCGCAGATTTCTGCGCTACGGGCTACAACTACAGAAAAATTCTGCGGTGTTGAGTTTTCATTTACGTGGCGCTTTGGTAAGACAGATCGTGTCAGCTGACTCGGGTTTACGTACCGGTAGGTTTACGTTCTTGACTAATTTCAGCTAAACGAAGAAGATCAACGAGTCAGTAGTAATCGTCAGCCGAGTACCAGCAGTAGCAGCCGTCTTAACAAAACTTTCGTTTATTAATTATTTAACTAAATAGTCCAAAATATTAAACTTATATTATCGCTTTTATTTACTTTATACTACATTTGAATTCTCATCATTAAATTATCAACTACAAATCAAACTCTTTGATTTACATGGGGGTTCAACCATTGCGCAAATCAACGTATCTACATATGTAAGTAGGCAAAATAATTTTGAGACACCATGCTGCGCACGCAAAAGAAAAAGCAACGCCGACAGAGCGCAAAGTCAAAGGCGAAAAAGAAACAAGAAGTGCATAGCGATGACGAGGCAAACGGCACATTTGAAATTCAACGACGTCCAGCAAAGCAGAAATACGAAGAAGGGAACAACAGCAGTATAGTTGAGTCAACTCCTTTTCTCGCGAACAGAGCAAGCAGCGTCGAAGGCAGAGAAATGATTGACAACGAACAAACAAAGAAAAGCAGTATCAAGAAAGCGGCGATGTTTGCAGCACACAACGCGATGAACGGCGCAGGCAGAGGAACGATGGGCAGCCAACAAGAATTAAACGCTAGCTTCGAATCGGATGAAGGCAACGAGTACGTGCGCTCGAGTGAGCTGTCACAATTAATCAAAATATTCGCTGAGAAAATGGGAAAAGATGATAAAGATTATAATAAAAACAAAGTTACTATTGAAAGTTTTTCTAAGGTAATACCAGATTTTGATGGTAAGTCGATTCCTGTAAATCAATGGCTACGCAATTTTGATCAAAATGCAGACGCATATGACTTAAATGAAAAACAAAAATATGTCAATGCTCGTAATAAAATGGTAGGGACAGCTAAATTGTTTTTGGATACTATCACTGTTTATGACTACGCATCGTTGTGCGCAGTATTACGAGAAGAATTCGAGCAGAAGTTGAGTAGTGCTGAAGTACACAAGCAGTTGCGCTGTAGAAAAAAACGAACGTCTGAGATTTTTCATGATTATGTGCTGGAAATGCGAAAAATTGCGGCGCTTGGTGATATTGAAGAAGAATCTGTCATTAGGAACATAGTGGATGGCATAGATGTACGAGATGATTTAAAGTTTCCTTTATATAGCGCAATAACATTCAGGGAGTTAAGGAAAAAATACGAATTGATTGAAACAATGTTAAAAGATGGCCCATCACACAAACGCAGGCAAAATATGCAAACACATATGCGCGAACCAATAGAAAAAGACATTAGGCCGGATCGTAAACAACAGCATTGCTATAATTGTGGTTCTACTCAGCATAAAAGAGCAGATTGTAAGGAAGAAACAAAATGCTTTACATGCAATGGGGTAGGGCATATGGCAAAGCAGTGCAATTCGAAACAGACTGTCAATATGGTGTTAAATCAAACTCGTAGCGAAAATATTAAAATAAATGGTGTCTCTACGCCTTGTTTGATCGATACTGGCGCGGACGTTTCACTTATGCGCAGGAAGAAATATGAATCTAGTTTTTATAATCAGCAGTTGCGAACGTGTGTGGTAAAACGTTTTGGTTTGGGTAACGTGGCTACTTCGGTACTGGGTGAAATTGTGGCACACGTTGAAGTCGATGGATTGAACACCACACATACATTTTTGGTTGTTGAAGATGCTAAATTGAACGTAGACGTAATTATTGGCTATGATTTTTTGCAAAAGTTTAGAGTCACTTTGGATGCTGGCACCTACAAGTTTTCTAAAGCAGACGGAAAAGCGGACGAATGTGAAACTGATCATAATATTTTAAACGTAGCGTGTGACCAGTTAGAAATAGATGTTGAACCGAAATATAAAGCAGCTGTTATGAATTTATTGAACAATTATAAGCCGGTGAGTAGTCCAAAAGATTCCCCTATTAAGCTGTCTATTGCACCCAATGGTAATACAACCGATTTTCGTGAAAGCCCCAGTAGATTATCGGCAACTGAAAGAGAATTTATACGAAATCAGGTAGATGAATGGCTCCGCCAGGGTGTAATCAGAAAATTATGCTCTGATGTCGCGAGTAAAGTTGTACTAGCCAAAAAGAAATGTGTAGATTTCCGTAAACTAAATTCCCTTGTACTGAAAGATCGATTCCCAGTCCCAATAGTTGATGAGGTGCTTGAGAAGATGCAGAATGCTAAATTTTTTTCGGTGATGGACCTCAAGAATGGTTTTTTTCATGTGGAGGTCGAAGAACACAGCAAAAAGTACACAGCATTTACGACAAAAGAAGGTCTTTTCGAATTCAATAAAGCACCGTTTGGCTTTTGCAATTCGCCCGCAGTATTTGTACGCTATGTAAACCATATTTTCCAACAACTGATAAATGAGGGCATAATGGAGATCTACGTTGATGACATTGTTGTATTTGGGGACACAGCTGATAAGTGTTTGCAAAATATGCAAAGGGTGCTAAGACAAGCAGAGCAATTCGGATTGGAAATAAACTGGGCAAAATGCCAATTTTTGAAGAAAAAAATTACTTTTTTGGGGCATGAAGTAGAAAACGGGCGTGTCTGGCCAAGCCAAGAAAAAATAAAAGCTGTTAAGAAATTTCCCTTACCAAAGAACATTAGGGGTGTTCAGGCATTTCTTGGGTTGACGGGTTACTTCCGCAAATTTGTGCATAACTATGCTGTGATCGCCAGACCATTGACATCGTTGTTGAGAAAAGATGCGGAGTTTAAAATTGAGCACGAACAAATAGAAGCTTTTGAAGCATTGAAGTTGGCACTTTGCGAAGATCCGGTGCTGAAAAGTTTTCGACAAAACGCTAAAACACAACTGCATGTGGATGCATCAAAATATGGATTTGGGGCAACATTGCTGCAGCAACACGATAATAGGTGGCATCCAGTATTCTATTGGAGCAAAAAGACCACGCCTCAGGAAGAAAGATTACACAGTTACTTTTTGGAGGTAAAAGCAGCATATTTAGCTACAAAAAAGCTCCGGCATTACTTAATGGGTATAGAGTTTGATCTCATAACTGACTGCGCGGCTTTTAAGCATACAACGAAAAAGAAAGATGTTCCACGAGAGGTCGTACAATGGCTAATGTATCTTCAAGATTTTAGCTATAAAATAGAACATCGGGCGGGAAGCAGGATGAAGCACGTTGATAGTCTGAGTCGTTTCCCTGTCATGACAATTACGCTAGAGGTTCACGCACAAATCCGCCGAGCACAACAAAAAGACGAGCATTTAAATGCGATCGCAGAAATTCTAAAACAACATCAATATAAAGACTATAAAATGAAGAACGAGTTGATATATAAGCAGGTGCAGGGTCAAGATTTGTTGGCGGTACCAAAGGTAATGGAAAAAGAAATAATTTCGAAAGCACATAACTTCGGGCATATGGGTGCGCAAAAAACTATACACATTATAAAGCAAGATTACTACATGCCGCATTTGGAAAAAAAGGTAACTCAGTATATAGCGAATTGCGTTGAATGCATTACACGAAACAGAAAGTTGGGCAAGAACGAAGATTTTTTACATTGCATCGACAAAGGCGACACCCCACTTTCTACGCTTCACATCGATCATTTAGGCACGCTTGATCCAACAACGAAGAACTACAAATATTTGCTAGCTATAGTAGACGCGTTTTCCAAGTACACATGGATATACCCAACTAAGTCAACAGATGCGCAGGAGGTTGTGAAACACATGGAGAATTGGGTCTCGTTATTTGGGAATCCAATACGCATTATAAGTGACAAAGGCGCGGCGTTCACTTCCAAGTTAATTAAGGAGTTTTGTGCAAAACACAAGATCGAGCACATCGAATCAACAGCAGGAGTCCCAAGGCGAAACGGGCAAATCGAAAGGACGAATAGGGTTATCCTATCGGTTTTGTCAAAATTGTCGGCAGCAGAACCTTCGAAATGGTATAAGCATACACCTCAAGTGCAGAAGGCGATAAATTCCTACGTTTATTCTTCTACGAAATTCAGTCCTTTCGAGGTAATGTTTGGTATAAAAATGCGTAACGAGGGTGATATAGAGCTGGTTCAAATTTTTAAAGATGAGCTGGTATCAGGTTTTCAAGAAGAGCGTAACAAAATAAGGCAAGAAGCAAGGGGTCAGATCCAGAAGGCGCAGGAAAAATATAAACAGCAATTTGACAAGAAACGAAAAGGCCATGACGGGTATCAACTGCATGACTTAGTAGCCATAAAAGTCACTCAATTTACGACAGGACAAAAGCTGGGTAGAAAGTATATTGGTCCGTACGAAATAATCAAAGTAAAGCGTAACGGCAGGTATGACGTTCAAAAATCTGCTGAATTTGTGGGACCGAATAAAACATCAACAAGTGCGGACAACATAAAACTTTGGAGCTGCGTTGAAAATAATGATGACGACGTCGGGGAAGAGTCATCTGGGACAGATGACGAGCAGGATGGCCGAGTGTAATCTGGCATCCTAGTTCATGCATCGCAAGGCGGAAACCCTATTCCGTGAAGGAGTAACGAAGAAGATCAACGAGTCAGTAGTAATCGTCAGCCGAGTACCAGCAGTAGCAGCCGTCTTAACAAAACTTTCGTTTATTAATTATTTAACTAAATAGTCCAAAATATTAAACTTATATTATCGCTTTTATTTACTTTGTACTAAATTTGAATTCTCATCATTAAATTATCAACTACAAATCAAACTCTTTGATTTACATATATATATATATATATATTTCCTTGTTTTCGCTATAGAGTTTAATATAGTTATTTTAATTCAACTTATTCAATTCAAACTTTATGCAGATAATTTTCCGTTAAACCAATTTACGTTGTTTAACTATTCTTCCTCTTTTTATGTATTAAGCAGTTTACCTTAAAGGTGCAATTATGCGTATATATATATATATATGTAGGGAAAGTACGCAATTAGGTTTCCACGAAATAGTACTACCAAGAATGCATACATAAACCCATACTCGAAGGTATGTTCCAAAAAAAAGATTACTGCAATCGAAGGATCCTCCATATTTTTAAAACTTTGCCTTTATAGTTGCAATTCGTAGTATATATACGCATCAATCCTTGGAACTTGTGATACAAAAAAAAAACTTCCACATATACCTATCACATTTATACAAAAGTTTAGGTTGCATAGACGCTTTGCCGATCTGCTGGCTATACTGCTAATGATAATTGCTAATTTTAATTATTTAGAGTTCAATTTTAAATTATGAATTGGTTGTAGGGCCCGAAGGACTCACCCTTGTTGCAGCAGGCTTGGGTGTGGCCTGTTGTTGTTGTAGTCGCTGGTGTTGCTCGCTGTTGTTGCGCCCTGTTGCTGCTTTTTTTTCTGTTGTTGCGCACTGTTGCTGCTGTTGTTGCGCTGTGTTGTTGTTTCGACCGATGTTGTTGCTTTCCGGGGTCGCTTCACCGGTGTGGTTATCTTGCCGGTGTTTTGGTCTTGCCGATATTGTGCCGGCAACGGTGTTGCTTCACCGGTGTGGTGCCGGTGTTTTGGTTGTGGCTGATGTTGCGCGCTGTTGTTATTGCGTTGTTGTTGCAATTATTGAGTAGCTAGAAGAACAACAAATTGAAAAGTTAGAAGGAGCAGATTACAAACTTTTAGGGC
>NW_016160848.1:51465-58593 GCF_001687245.7 Rhagoletis zephyria | reverse complement strand
AATTGTAATTATAATTAGGCCAGAAAAAAGAAAAACTTAACTTATTTACCTGCGTACTAGCATTTTCAACGCGAACAAGAACGTGGGTTTGCAACATGAGCTTCTTATCAGTCAGGGTTGCATTTTCGTGCATTTAAATTAGCACATTAAGTCTGCCACAGTTTTGAATATTTCAAATTATTTCATGTTTAACTATCTATGAGAAATTTGAGTTAAGAAAAAAAGCTCTCGAAAAGGCACTAAGCACAAACCCTTTTTTTTGGCGTTTTAATTTTCAAAAAGCCCTAAATCTAGTGCTTAAAGTACCAAGTTGGCAACTATGAATTTAGCGGCTCTGTAACGTTGCTGGGCTATGTGATGGCTTGTAAATAATCTGCATGCAGCGATTCTTCAAGAAGGCAGTCATCTCGCATCGTTAATTTGTGCATGGCTGTGGTAGGGGTGCTAGCCATTCGCTCGAAAATGCTCAGTTTCCGCTAGAGGAACTCACTAACCTCAGAACTCTCGATGCCCACGGTTGAGAACGGTCGGCGATTGTTGAGCCTAGTTTTGCAAATTTACTTAGCCACAGTGTCGCACGTGACCTCACCAGAAGACGTATCACCCGCTTCTAACGTCATCGAATCCCTATCTCCGCGTCTTGGAGACAGGTCGTACATCCCGATAATCATGTTAGCTGAGTTAGTTAACGAGGCTCCTCGTGAGCACGGTTGCCGTTTTGGTTCAAATGGACCATTCGCCCAATTCTTTTGAAAATGGTCCATTTCACAAGCCTTTGGTTAGGTTATTATCACCCTTTCACTTCATGCAATAGTTTCGCGTTTTCAATTTATTCCATTTAATTGATGCATATTCCGGGCTATGTTGAAAATCGTCATCGTCAGTAAAAGTGACGATACGGCCATCGTCAACCATGTTACTGATGCGCTGACGATCGTCGGCGATGACGATGACGATATTCAGCATAGGGCAGATTGGCAATACCTGCTAAAAGTGTGCACTCACCTTGCCACTGATCTTCAAATATGGCATGTCAAAGCACGCTTCAAAAAATAATTTCAATTACTCGGTGATCATAGCATTTAGCACATGAAAACAAGTAAATTTTTAGCAAAAAAAACCGACTTCAACTCACATATAAAAATATATATATATATATATATATCTCATGATCCACTGATCTGATCTTAACCAGATAAGTATGAGACCACCTCTGAGACACTACCTTTCCGATGCAAAAAGAATTATCGAAATCGGTTAACGTGGTCCAAAGTTATGCGGCAACATACATACATACAAAAAAAAAATACAAAAAAAATAGTCCGACGAACTGATAACCTCCTCCTTTTTTGGAAGTTGGTTAATAATATTCGATTTCAATCGAAAATATATTAAAACAATATTCAATTGTACTGCCCTTTGGATGCATAAAAAAATAATCGTTATAAAAACTGGATTGGCATATTTTCTTGATAAAGAGGAATATACTCTACTCAATTTACCGATGTAATAAAAATTGGTAAATTTTTTACCATTTGGTCCGAAAAATAAATTGGAATGGCAACCGTGATCGTGAGGCCAAATTGAGATTCACACGAAATTTCAGGTAACAGATTTTTGTATGGCCGAATTGTGAAGACTTTTGAAATGGCGCAATTTGGGCGTCGTGTAAACTGCCTATTAGCAGTGATATTACTGTGGATGTAACAACAGTACTTGTTGGAGAAACTAATGTATCTAATTCTTCTTAACCATCCGAATTTATTAAAATGTATGAAAGCAACTAACTTGAACCTTGGCATGGTTACATATGCCTCCATTACAACTATTAAATGCCAATCTATCCTCTTTAGTTCATGTTTCTATTTGCTCGAATCAGAAGTCTCTATTACGTACAACCCGAAACAAATTGACGCTGTCGATGAGCCAAAAGCGTTTCGAGAATTGAAATCAAGACGATTATCTACATACTTAAGGATTTCCACCGCTACCTAGCTGTCTGCAAAGTAGAAGCATTTTGAATTAGTTTTTAATAAACCTAGAACGTTTTATTAAGTGGTCAAGGTTGGGAACACAGATTAAAGCCAACTGAAATTCCCATATCTTCGATTGGGGAAAATAGACTGACAAGTTTTTACCAAAGTCAATATCGAAGTTGCGGTAGTCACGTTATCTACATATATCGAACCTCTGACGGTTGTCGTAATGCTTAAGAACGCCAATAAGAAAATCTGTTTCTTAATTTTTGCCTAGTAGCCAAGAGAGTTCAGTCAACTATAAGATGTCTACTTATAAATATGTATGCATATACATAGCTACATACATATATATTTAGCGGATGGCCAAAACAATAATTCAGCAAAAAGGTGATGGATATTAAGAAAAAAAGACGCCGCAAAATCAGAGCAAATTTTCGAAACAAAGAAAATTGCATTTAATACCTTCGCATAAACAATATGATACTTCATTTATACATATATACATACATATGTTTATATATATATAAAAATGATATTTATAGATTTACATATATGTATACATACATGCATATGTATGTATGTCTGAGTGCTCTTGCATTTCGATATGTCAATAACCTGGCGGCGGTAGCGGCTCAGAATGCAATCACCAATCACCAACACAAATCAGTCGGAGTGAGCAGTCGCCAGTCAGCGATAAAGTGATGATCATGCAAGAAGATCTGATGCATACTGGGCGTAAACAAAAGTATGAATATCTGTATGCACACTTGTATAATATTTATGCATACATGTTTCAGATGGTGTCTGATGCATTGCAGCAGGTGAGCAAGAAGGGGAGCGACGCGTGTCATTGGGCAATTGCTCAAGTGTTGGATGGTGGCTTGAGGAAAATTTATTGAAATATGATAATTTATTTGTGCAATCAATTGTTTGCAATAATTCTGTGTTGAGTAAGTCGAAGGTAGATTCAATATTTATGTAGATATGCATGTACGAATGAGCGATACTCCAGATGAGTCAGCTGAAATTGTTTTCAGATATTTTTCGTCGCTATACTTTTTGCTTTTGATTAGATGCATACAAAGATTGGAAAAGAAACCAAGAAAGTTTTGGAAAAGAATTTAATTAAAATACAAAATAATTCCAACGGGTCTACGTGCTATAATTTATTAAAAAGAATAAATATTAATAACTCCGCCGCCAGATATATCTAAGCATAAAAATACAGATAGAAATTCAATTGAGATAAAAGAGAAGATGAATATGAAGTTGAAGATAAAGATAAAGATGAAGGTAAAAGTAAAGATGAAGATAAATATAAAGGTAATGAAATGGCAAAAGTAAAAAAAAGATGATGGAGATGAAGATGATGATGATGATGAAGATAAAGATGGAGGAGAAAAAGATATTGGCGTTAATGATGAATTCATGATGGAGATGAAGATAATGATAAAGATCAAGGTCAATAATAACATGAAGACTAAGGTTGAAGATGAAGATTATTTAAGGTTATGCTTAAGATTTAGGTTAAGATAAAAAAAGATTAATATTAGTTATAAGTTAAGATGAAGACAAAGGCAAAGAAAACGCAAAGGCAAAGAAAATGCAAAGTCCAAGAAAAATAAAGCGACAAATGTAAAGGCGAATACAAAGGCCAAGGTAAAAGAAAGTAGCGGCAAATTCAAAAACAAAAGCAAAGATAAGGCGAAGACAAAGACAAATACATTAGAAAATATATTGGCAACTTCCTACATTCCGGAATTTTTTCTATGAAGTTTCACTTGTTCCGCGCGTATAGAAAACACGTGCTAATTTTTTTATTTATACTTATTTTAATAAAATAGTAGCAGGTTGGCCAAGCATTGTTGGAAGTGCACTTATTTTTTTAAAGTTTTTAAGGAGTGCGTATCAAATACATAATTTTAATTTGGATAGCTTTAATTTATAAATATTTTTTTCTGTAATATTATAAATAGAGTCCGACCGATTAATCGGCATCGGCATCGGAATCGGCCTTTTTCGCCGATTACTTGGATTTTCTTTTCATATGTTCAGGTGAAGCGACAGACAAAGGCCAACGTACAAAAAGCATTTGCAGACAGCTCTTAAAAAATATTTTTTTTTGGTTGAAGGCGTTTCACGTTTTCTCCATACAAAACTATGTTCGACAATTTTCTTTTATCTGGAGGAATTAATGGAATTTTATAGCAGCTTGAAACTTGCCATTCATTATACTGGAATTAAATGGTCTAGAAAACTGCATACCAAAATTCTAATTAAAAAGTTGGNACAAAACTATGTTCGACAATTTTCTTTTATCTGGAGGAATTAATGGAATTTTATAGCAGCTTGAAACTTGCCATTCATTATACTGGAATTAAATGGTCTAGAAAACTGCATACCAAAATTCTAATTAAAAAGTTGGAATTTTGGTGAAAGGATGCAGAATTTGTCTAATTCTTGTAGAAAGTTTGTAATTTGAATTTACATATATGGTGTTTGTTGTATGTATACCAGCTAGACTTTTATAAAAAAAAAAAAATAATAATAAAGTTCTCAAAAAAACCTTTTATTTGATATTTATAGTTTGCCTTATCCTGAGGTTCGCCCGAAAAAAAAATCACCCGAAAATTTGCCAACCGCCCAGTAAATACATATGTACATGGAAACAAAAACTGAAAAATGAACAGGTTCGGAGAAAATGAACTCATGATAAGGCTGGTTAAGTTGTTTTAGTTAAATTTTGTAAACCCGAAAAGTAGTGGCAACCTTACATTTATAATCTAAGAGCTTTTTATTACACCTAAATATTAATAAACAAATAGTCAAATAATTATACTATTGAAAATAGGTGCGCAATCTTATATTATTAATTTTTTTCTGTGCGTGCTTTGGGTACAAAAAAAAAATTTTGCAATCGAGCCTATTGCTGAAAAAGTCCGTAAATAATTTCAAAGTACATACGTAATATGTAAGCTAGATATATAAATATCTAACGATTCACTAGAAGTTACCTAGCTTTTGATTTAGAAAAATCTATTTATACTACTAATGATTTTTTATTTATTGATCCACAGGTGGATATGTACATATATATGTACATATGTATGTATGATGGAGTATGTACATTAGAATGCCCCACGCTTCATATGAAGAAAAATTATCAATTTATAACTCCCACCGCCATTTTGGATTTTGAATATTTGACTTCATATTCGTAATCAACTACCGCTGAAACCCCTTATACCAAAAGTAAAGTATTAAGTACATCCGTCATACTGTATAATTTTGTCTGTCACATAACTCCGCCCAATTATTTGAGCTTAGAATAAATTCTGGCGGGATAGAGAAAAACGGACGTCAGATTCGTGTATAGCTACCACAAAAACATGTACACCACCTATGTAGTCTGGGCAAAAGAACCTCCCATCGATTTTGTGTTCCTGTGTAATAAGCAGAATGTATCGATCTGAAAGCATATATATGTATATATATATATAAAAGCATCTCTTATATTATTCAAAAAGTCATTGAAATATCAAACTGTTCTCATAACTCCCCAGTTTCTTATCCAAAGTCTAACGACAGAATTATTTGATTCAAATTTGGTCACTGAAATATCACAGGTTCTTAATGGATTAGTAATTTGAAGGCATGAATAGTTAAAGAAATATGAAAATATTTTTATGTACGTATCTTTACAATAACACGTCGCAAAAGGAAATCCTTCATTAAATTACAGATTTATTAAAGTTTTCTTAAAAATACATTTAAAGGCTACCGAAAAAGGTTTTAAAAAAATCGAAGCGTAATTTTTTTTTACAAAAAAATCAAGGATCAGAAAAATGCAGCTTCAATAAATAGTTGCCAAATTATGAATTATGAATTATGAATTTTCATGTAGTGCACGAATTTTCTAAGGAAAGACAAGATTCATGGCAGACCTTTAATGAGATATCCCTGATTTATTCAAATTTCTATGAAAAGTGTACTCAAAAGTGGATGTTGAAGATCTCCCACTAAAAATTGTATGACGAAAATTGCGAATTCGGAGTTTTTCAACGTTTCTCAGCTCACGTGAGGCAATATATTTTGAAATATTTTGACGATACTCATGAAAAGATACCAAATTTTATGATTCCCTTGGAGATGCACTAATTTTTCGGAGGCATCCTAATGTGTTTACATACATACACACATACGCATGTACATTTGCATATATAGTATGTGAACACCGCCACAGAATAGCTATTTTTGATTTTCGTTCATTGCCGGTGTGTGGTGTAAAATTACGACAATACAAAAAAAAACTTACATATGTATGTATGTGCATATGCATGCATGAATCTATTTACATTCTACATTAGACTGTACCAGAAAAAGTTCATAAAGGATTCTGGCAAGTTTGTTGAGGAGCAATGAATACCCACCCCCACCTATATATCCCTTTCCTCTAAATCCTGTCTCTTGGCCATAAGTACAATGGGCAATACTGCCTGAGTTCTTGGAAAAAAATAGATTTTTTTTTTTGTTTTTTCGGCCATCCACAATTCCATTCCCTTCCATTCAAATCGTTGGAGAAGCTCGGCCAAACACTAACATACATATGTGTAAGCGCCAATCTATTATAAGGGGTTTCCTTTAAACATTTTTCATCATGTTTTCGTAATTTTCAGTCAGATATTAAAGTATTGCATATCGATTTTCTAGCTCTAGGAGAACTTTTTTTTTTTTNGTTCCAAAATTCATTAACCGTTCTACAAATTAAATCTCGTCGAAAATCATTCAACTTTTGCCCATTACAGTCTGATCTTAAGGTATGATACATATATCGATGCTCTTGTCGGGAGGAAACAGTTTTTGTTCCAAAGTTGATTGATATCAAGTACCGCGTTCTAGTTCATACCCTTAATGTCAGTAAATTGAAGCTCTACAAAAATTATTTAACTTTTGCTTAAGGAGGTATTTTGATTATTCCAGTAGAACTATTTCAAATTTATTTCTTTGCCAATTGTAGGTGTAACCGACCCTTGGTTAGACCAAAAAAATATTTTTTTCGATATTGCCTTGCCAAAATACCTGTCGACTCAGGGTGTACGGCAAACAGTTTTTTTTTTTTTTTTTTTTTTTTTTTTTTTTTTTTTTTTTT